>NW_026968075.1:0-133000 GCF_028390025.1 Pseudophryne corroboree | reverse complement strand
GCAGGTGAGGGGGATAGAAGGGGACAGGCAGGGGGAGGCAGGTGAGGGGGATAGAAGAGGACAGGCAGGGGGCGGGAGGTGAGGGGGATAGAAGAGGACAGGCAGGGGGCGGCAGGTGAGGGGGATAGAAGGGGACAGGCAGGGGGCGGCAGGTGAGGGGGATAGAAGAGGACAGGCAGGGGGCCGCAGGTGAGGGGGATAGAAGAGGACAGGCAGGGGGCGGCAGGTGAGGGGGATAGAAGGGGACAGGCAGGGGGCGGCAGGTGAGGGGGATAGAAGGGGACAGGCAGGGGGCGGGAGGTGAGGGGGATAGAAGAGGACAGGCAGGGGGTGGCAGGTGAGGAGGATAGAAGGGGATAGGCAGGGGGCGGCAGGTGAAGGGGATAGAAGGGGACAGGCAGGGGGCGGCAGGTGAGGGGGATAGAAGGGGACAGGCAGGGGGCGGCAGGTGAGGGGGATAGAAGGGGACAGGCAGGGGGCGGCAGGTGAGGGGGATAGAAGGGGACAGGCAGGGGGCGGCAGGTGAGGGGTTAGAAGGGGACAGGGAGGGGGAAGCAGGTGAGGGGGATAGAAGAGGACAGGCAGGGGGCGGCAGGTGAGGGAGATAGAAGGACAGGCAGGGGGCGGCAGGTGAAGGGGATAGAAGGGGACAGGCAGGGGGCGGCAGGTGAGGGGGATAGAAGAGGACAGGCAGGGGGCGGCAGGTGAGGGGGATAGAAGGGGACAGGCAGGGGGCGGCAGGTGAGGGGTTAGAAGGGGACAGGGAGGGGGAAGCAGGTGAGGGGGATAGAAGAGGACAGGCAGGGGGCGGCAGGTGAGGGAGATAGAAGGACAGGCAGGGGGCGGCAGGTGAAGGGGATAGAAGGGGACAGGCAGGGGGCGGCAGGTGAGGGGGATAGAAGAGGACAGGCAGGGGGCGGCAGGTGAGGGGGATAGAAGGGGACAGGCAGGGGGCGGCAGGTGAGGGGGATAGAAGGGGACAGGCAGGGGGCGGCAGGTGAAGGGGATAGAAGGGGACAGGCAGGGGGCGGCAGGTGAGGGGGATAGAAGGGGACAGGCAGGGGGCGGCAGGTGAGGGGGATAGAAAGGGACAGGCAGGGGGCGGCAGGTGAGGGAGGTAGAAGGGGACAGGCAGGGGGCGGCAGGTGAGGGAGATAGAAGGACAGGCAGGGGGCGGCAGGTGAAGGGGATAGAAGGGGACAGGCAGGGGGCGGCAGGTGAGGGGGATAGAAGGGGACAGGCAGGGGACGGCAGGTAAGGGGGATAGAAAGGGACAGGCAGGGGCGGCAGGTGAGGAGGATAGAAGGGGACAGGCAGGGGGCGGCAGGTGAGGGGGATAGAAGGGGATAGGCAGGTGAGGGGGATAGAAGGGGATAGGCAGGTGAGGGGGATAGAAGGGGACAGGCAGGGGGGGGGGGCAGGTGAGGGGGATAGAAGGGGACAGGCAGGGGGCGGCAGGTGAGGGGGATAGAAGGGGACAGGCAGGGGGCGGCAGGTGAGGGGGATAGAAGGGGACAGGCAGGGGGCGGCAGGTGAGGGGGATAGAAGAGGACAGGCAGGGGGCGGCAGGTGAGGGGGATAGAAGGGGACAGGCAGGGGGGCGGCAGATGAGGGGGACAGAACGGGACAGAGAGGGGGCGGCAGGTGAGGTGGATAGAAGGGGACAGGAAGGGAGCAGCAGGGGAGAGGCTATGGGAGGCAGGCATGGGGAAGCAAGGGAGAGAGTTTTGGGAGGCTGGCAGGGGGCAGCAGGGAAGGGGGGTATGGGAGACAGGCATGGGGCAGCAGGGGAGGGGAGTATGAGAAGCAGAAAGGGGGCAGCAGGGGAGGGGGGTATGGGAGAATGAGGGCAGCATAGGAGGGGGGTATGGGAGGTAGGCAGGGGCAGCAGGGGAGGGAGATAGCAGAGGACAAGTAGGGGGCGGCAGGTGAGGGGGATAGAAGGGGACAGGCAGGGGGCAGCAGGGTAGGGGGGTATGGGAGGCAGGCAGGGGGCAGCAGGGGAGAGGAGTATGGGAGGCCGGCAGGGGGCAGCAGGGGAGGGAGGGGTATGGGAGAGTGGGGGCAGCATAGGAGGGGGGTATGGGAGGTAGGCAGGGGGCAGCAGGAGGGAGGGTTATGGGAGACAGGGTGTGTATACCGCTCCATATGTGTGTATACCGCCCTCCTGAGTGTATACTGCCCCCCTATGTGTCTATACTGCCCCCTATGTGTGTATACCGCCCCCCTATGTATGTATACCGCCCCCTATGCGTGTATACCGCCCCCTATGTCTGCATACCGCCCTCCTGGGTGTATACCGCCCCCCTATGTGTGTATACCACCCCCTATGTGTGTATACCGCCCCCTATGTGTGTATACCGCCCCCTATGTGTGTATACCGCCCCCTATGTGTGTATCCCGCCCTCCTGTGTGTATACCGCCCCCTGTGTGTATACCGCCCCCTATGTGTGTATCCCGCCCTCCTGTGTGTATACCGCCCCCTATGTGTGTATACCGCCCCCTATGTGTGTATCCCGCCCTCATGTGTGTATACCGCCCCCTATGTGTGTATACCTCCCCCTATGTGTGTATACAGCCCCCAATGTGTGTATACAGCCCCCAATGTGTGTATAGCGCCCTTTATGTGTGTATACCGACCCCCTATATGTGTATACCGCCCCCAATGTGTGTATACCGCCCCCTATGTGTGTATACCGCCCCCTATGTGTGTATACTGCCCCCTATGTGTGTATACCGCCCCCTATATGTGTATACAGCCCACAATGTGTGTAAACCGCCCCCTATGTGTGCATACAGCCCCCAATGTGTGTATACCGCCCCCTATGTGTGTATACTGCCCGCACCCAATGTGTGTATACAGCCCCCAATGTGTGTATACTGTCCCCTATGTGTATATACCGCCTCCTATGTGTATATACTGCCCCCTATGTGTGTATAGCGCCCCCTATGTGTGTATACCGCCCCCTATGTGTGTATACCGCCCCCTATGTGTGTATCCCGCCCTCCTGTGTGTATACCGCCCCCTATGTGTGTATACCGCCCCCTATGTGTGTATCCCGCCCTCCTGTGTGTATACCGCCCCCTATGTGTGTATACCGCCCCCTATGTGTGTATCCCGCCCTCCTGTGTGTATACCGCCCCCCTATGTGTGTATACCGCCCCCTATGTGTGTATACCTCCCCCAATGTGTGTATACAGCCCCCAATGTGTGTATAGCGCCCTTTATGTGTGTATGCCGACCCCCTATATGTGTATACCGCCCCCAATGTGTGTATACCGCCCCCTATGTGTATATACCGCCCCCTATGTGTGTATACCGCCCCCTATATGTGTATACTGCCCCCTATGTGTGTATACCGCCCCCTATATGTGTATACAGCCCACAATGTGTGTAAACCGCCCCCTATGTGTGCATACAGCCCGCACCCAATGTGTGTATACAGCCCCCAATGTGTGTATACTGTCCCCTATGTGTATATACCGCCTCCTATGTGTATATACTGCCCCCTATGTGTGTATACCGGCCCCCTATGTGTATATACCGCCCCCTATGTGTATATAGTGCCCCCCTATGTGTATATACCTCCCCCTATGTGTGTATACCGCCCCCCTATGTGTATATACTGCCCCCTATGTGTGTATAGCGCCCCCTATGTGTATATAGCGCCCCCTATGTGTAACACCCTGTATGAGCAGTGACAGCAGTGTGAGCAGCGCTGTGTGTGTGTATGACACGGGTAATATACTCTCCATGCACCACACACTGCAGCACATACACCCTGCCCGGCAGGAGAGGGGGCGGCGGCCATTACCTGGAGGAGACCGGGGGCGGAGCTCTGTGTACAGGAAGGGGCGGGGCTCTGTTTCCGGGCCACCGTTTGCATAGCGCATAGGATTATGGGTAGGGACAGCCGCAGTCACTAAGCAACCAGGAGCAGTCCCGCCCACCCTCCCGGTCATAAGGCGCAGCGTCCCGTCACTCATCATCCAGCCCCGCCTACTCTACACGCCATTGGTCGGAAAGTCCCGTCACTCATCGTGACGTGTATGGGAAGGAGAGTGGGCGGGGCTGCGAGCAATGGGCGGGGGAAATGTGAATGAGTGATTGGACCCTGCGACCAATAGCTAGAGGCAGGGGCGGGGCTGGCTGAGTGACGGGTTGCTGCAGCCTATGAGAGAGTGGGCGGGGCTGGTGGCTGATCCCATGCGATGAGTTAGGCGCTGACCCCGAAATACTGTCCCTGGTAACATCCCCCCCCCCTCTCCTGTCTCCTCCCCCTGCCCCCCATACCCCCCTCCCCTGCTGCCCCCTGCCTCCCATACCCCCCTTACCCTGCTACCCCCTGCCTCCCATACCCCCCTACCCTGCTACCCCCTGCCCCCCATACCCCCCTCCCCTGCTGCCCCGTCTCCCATCCCCCCTCCCCTGCCTCCCATACCCCCCTCTCCTGCTGCCCCCTGCCTCCCATACCCCCCTCCCCTGCTGCCCCCTGCCTCCCATACCCCGCTCCCCTGCTGCCCCCTGCCTCTCATACCCCCCTCCCCTGCTGCCCCCTGCCTCCCATACCTCCCTACCCTGCTACCCCCTGCCCCCCATACCCCCCTCCCCTGCTGCCCCGTCTCCCATCCCCCCTCCCCTGCCTCCCATACCCCCCTCTCCTGCTGCCCCCTGCCTCCCATACCCCCCTCCCCTGCTGCCCCCTGCCTCCCATACCCCGCTCCCCTGCTGCCCCCTGCCTCTCATACCCCCCTCCCCTGCTGCCCCCTGCCTCTCATACCCCCCTCCCCTGCTGCCCCCTGCCTCCCATACCCCCCTCCTCTGCTGCCACCTGCCTCCCATACCCCCCTCCTCTCCTGACTCTTCCTCCTGCCCCCTGCCTACCATACCCCCCTCCCTTGCTGCCCCCTGCCTGCCTCCCATACCCCCCTCCCTTGCTGCCCGCTGCCTGCCTCCCATAACCCCCTGCCCTGCTGCCCCAGCCTCCCATACCCCCTCCCCTGCTGCTCCCTGCCTCCCATACCCCCCCCCTGCTGCCCCCTGCCTGCCTCACATACCCCCCTCCTCTGCCTGCCTCCCATACCCCCCTCCCCTGCTGCCTCCCATACCCACCTCCCCTGCTGCCCCCTGCCTCCCATACCCCCCTCCCCTGCTGCCCCCTGCCTCCCATACCCCCCTCCCCTGCCTCCCATACCCCCTACCCTGCTGCCCCCTGCCTTCCATACCCCCCTCCCCTGCTGCCTCCCATACCCCTCTCCCCTGCTGCCCCCTGCCTCCCATACCCCCTCCCCTGCTGCCCCCTGCCTCCCATACCCCCCTCCCCTGCCTCCCATACCCCCCTCCCCTGCTGCCCCCTGCCTGCCTCCCATAACCCTCTCCTCTGCCTGCCTCCCATACCCCCATCCCCTGCTTCCCCCTGCCTCCCATACCCCCCTCCCCTGCTGCCTCCCATACCCACCTCCCCTGCTGCCCCCTGCCTGCCTCCCATACCCACCTCCCCTGCTGCCCCCTGCCTCCCATACTCCCTTGCCCTGCTGCTCCCTGCCTGCCTCCCATACCCCCTCATCTTCCTCCCATACCCCCCTCCCTTGCTGCCCCCTGCCTGCCTCCCATAACCCCCTCCCCTGCCTGCCTCCCATAACCCCCTGCCCGGCTGCCCAAGCCTTCCATACCCCCCTCCCCTGCTGCCCCAGCCTCCCATACCCCCTCCCCTGCTGCTCCCTGCCTGCCATACCCCCTCCCCTGCTACCCCTTGCCTGCCTCCCTTACCCCCCTCCCCTGCTGCCTTCCATACCCCCTGCCCTGCGGCACCCAATACCCTGCTGCCCCTTGCCTGCCTCCCATACCACCCTCTCCTGCTTTCTCTGCCGGCCTCCCATACCCCCTCCCCTGCTGCCTCCTGCATCCCATACCCCCCTCCCCTGCTGCCCCCTGCCTCCCATACACCCTCTTCTGCTGCCTCCCATACCCTATCCACTGCCTGCCTCCCATACCCCCCTCCCCTGCTGCTCCTGCCTCCCATACCCCCCTGCCCTGCTGTCCCCTGTCTGCTTCCCATACCCTCCTGCCCCCTGACTGCCTCCCCTACCCACCTCCCCTGCTGCCCCCTGCCTGCCTCCCATACCCCCCTGTCCTGCTGCTCCCTGCCTCCCATACCCCCCTCCCCTGCTGCTCCTGCCTCCCATACCCCCCTCCCCTGCTGCCCCTTAAACCCCCCTGCCTCCCATACCCCCATCTCCTTCTGCCCCTGCCTCCCATACCCTGCTCCCCTGCCTGCCTCCCGTACCCCCTCCCCTGCCTGCCTCCCATACCCCCCTCCCCTGCTGCTCCTGCCTCCCATACCCCCCTGCCCTGCTGCTCCCTGCCGCCACAGTTGTCCCAGCCTCCCATACCCCCCTGCCCTGCTGCTCCCTGCCTGCCATATCCCCCTCCCCTGCTGCCCCCTGCCTCCCATACCCCTCTGCCCTGCTGCCCCTTACACCCCCTGCCCTGCTGCCCCCTGCCTCCCATACCCCCCTCCCCTGCCTGCCTCCCATACCCCCTCCCCTGCCTGCATCCCATACCCCCCTGCCCTGCTGCTCCCTGCCTCCCCTGTTGCCCCAGCCTCCCATACCCCCCTCCCCTGCTGCACCCTATAAACCCTGCCCTGCCTGTCTTACCCCCTTCCCCTTCTGCCCCGTATACCTTACTGCCTCCCATACCCACCTACTGCTCCCTGCCTGTCATATCCACCTCCCCTGCTGCCCCCTGCCTCACAAACCCCCCGCCCCTGCTGCCTCCCATACCCCCCTCTCCTTCTGCCCCTTCCTCCCATACCCTCATCCCCTGCCTGCCTCCTATGCCCTGCTGCCCCCTGCCTGCCTCCCATACCCTGCTGCTCCCTGCCTTCCATACCGCCCTGTTGCTCCCTGCCACCACAGTTGCCCCAGCCTCCCATAACCCCCTCTCCTGCTGCCCCCTATACCCCCTCCCCTGCTGCTCCCTGCCTGCCATACCCCCTCCCCTGCTGCCCCCTATACCCTGCTGCCTCCCATGCCATCTCTCCTGCTGCCCCCTGCTTCCCATACCCCCTCCCCTGCCTGCCTCCCCTGCTGCCCCCTGCCTCCCATACCCCCTCCCCTGCCTGCCTCCCATATCCCCCTCATCTGCTGCCCCCTGCCTCCCATACCCCCCTGCCCTGCTGCCCCCTGCCTCCCATACCACCTCCCCTGCTGCCCTCTGCCTCCCATACCCCCCATCCCCTGCCTCCCATACCCCCTGTCCTGCTGCTCCCTGCCTCCCATACCCCCCTCCCCTGCTTCTCCTGCCTCCCATACCCCCCTGCCCTACTGCTCCCTGCCGCCACAGTTGTCCCAGCCGCCCATACCTCCCTGCCCTGCTGCTCCCTGCCTGCCATATCCCCCTCCCCTGCTGCCCCCTGCCTCCCAAACCCCCCTGCCCTGCTGCCCCTTATACCCCCCTACCCTGCTGCCCCTGCCTCCCATACCCCCCTCCCCTGCTGTCCCCTGCCTGCCTCCCATACCCCCTCCCCTGCCCCCTCCCCTGCCTGCCTCCCATACCCCCCTGCCCTGCTGCTCCCTGCCTCCCCTGTTGCCCCAGCCTCCCATACCCCCCTCCCCTGCTGCCCCTATACGCCCTGCCTGCCTTACCCCCTCCCCTTCTGCCCCCTATACCCTGCTGCCTCCCATACCCATCTACTGCTCCCTGCCTGTCATACCCACCTCCCCTGCTGCCCCCTTCCTCACAAACCCCCCTCCCCTGCTGCCTCCCATACCCCCCTCTCCTTCTGCCCCTTCCTCCCATAGCCCCCTGTCCTGCTGCTCCCTGCCTCCCATACCCCCCTCCCCTGCTTCTCCTGCCTCCCATACCCCCCTGCCCTGCTGCTCCCTGCCGCCACAGTTGTCCCAGCCTCCCATACCTCCCTGCCCTGCTGCTCCCTGCCTCCCCTGCTGCCCCCTGCCTCCCATACCCCCCTGCCCTGCTGCTCCCTGCCTCCCATACCCCCATCTCATTCTGCCCCTGCCTCCCATACCCCGCTCCCCTGCTGCCCCCTGCCTGCCTCCCATACCCCCTCCCCTGCCTGCCTCCCATACCCCCCTGCCCTGCTGCTCCCTGCCTCCCCTGTTGCCCCAGCCTTCCATACCCCCCTCCCCTGCTGCACCCTATACACCCTGCCCTGCCTGCCTTACCCCCCTCCCCTTCTGCCCCCTATACCTTGCTGCCTCCCATACTCACCTACTGCTCCCTGCCTGTCATACCCACCTCCCCTGCTGCCACCTGCCTACAAACCCCCCTCCCTTGCTGCCTCCCATACCCCCCTCTCCTTCTGCCCCTTCCTCCCATACCCTCCTCCCCTGCCCTGCTGCCCCCTGCCTGCCTCCCATACCCCCCTGCCCTACTGCTCCCTGCCTCCCATACCCCCCTCCCCTGCTGCTCAGGCCTCCCATACCGCCCTGTTGCTCCCTGCCACCACAGTTGCCCCAGCCTCCCATAACCCCCTCTCCTGCTGCCCCCTATACCCCCTACCCTGCTGCTCCCTGCCATACCCCCTCCCCTGCTGCCCCCTATACCCTGCTGCCTCCCATGCCATCTCTCCTGCTGCCCCCTGCTTCCCATACCCCCTCCCCTGCCTGCCTCCCATACCCCCCTCCCCTGCTGCCCCCTGCCTCCCATACCCCCTCCCCTGCCTGCCTCCCATCTTCCCCTCATCTGCTGCCCCCCTGCCTCCCATACCCCCCTGCCCTGCTGCCCCCTGCCTCCCATACCCCCTCCCCTGCTGCCCTCTGCCTCCCATACCCCCCATCCCCTGCTGCCCCCCTGCCTGCCTCCCATACCCCCCTGTCCTGCTGCTCCCTGCCTCCCATACCCCCCTCCCCTGCTTCTCCTGCCTCCCATACCCCCTGCCCTACTGCTCCCTGCCGCCACAGTTGTCCCAGCCTCCCATACCTCCCTGCCCTGCTGCTCCCTGCCTGCCATATCCCCCTCCCCTGCTGCCCCCTGCCTCCCAAACCCCCCTGCCCTGCTGCCCCTTATACCCCCCTACCCTGCTGCCCCTGCCTCCCATACCCCCATCTCCTTCTGCCCCTGCCTCCCATACCCCGCTCCCCTGCCTGCCTCCCATACCCCCTCCCCTGCCTGCCTCCCATACCCCCCTGCCCTGCTGCTCCCTGCCTCCCCTGTTGCCCCAGCCTCCCATACCCCCCTCCCCTGCTGCCCCTATACACCCTGCCTGCCTTACCCCCTCCCCTTCTGCCCCTATACCCTGCTGCCTCCCATACCCATCTACTGCTCCCTGCCTGTCATACCCACCTCCCCTGCTGCCCCCTTCCTCACAAACCCCCCTCCCCTGCTGCCTCCCATACTCCCCTCTCCTTCTGCCCCTTCCTCCCATACCCCCCTGTCCTGCTGCTCCCTGCCTCCCATACCCCCCTCCCCTGCTTCTCCTGCCTCCCATACCCCCCTGCCCTGCTGCTCCCTGTCGCCACAGTTGTCCCAGCCTCCCATACCTCCCTGCCCTGCTGCTCCCTGCCTGCCATATCCTGCTGCCCCCTGCCTCCCATACCCCCCTGCCCTGCTGCCCCCTGCCTCCCATACCCCCATCTCATTCTGCCCCTGCCTCCCATACCCCGCTCCCCTGCTGCCCCCTGCCTGCCTCCCATACCCCCTCCCCTGCCTGCCTCCCATACCCCCCTGCCCTGTTGCCCCAGCCTCCCATACCCCGCTCCCCTGCTGCCCCTATACACCCTGCCCTGCCTTGCCTGCCTTACCCCCTCCCCTTCTGCCCCCTATACCCTGCTGCCTCCCATACCCACCTACTGCTCCCTGCCTGTCATATCCACCTCCCCTGCTGCCCCCTGCCTCCCTCACAAACCCCCCTCCCCTGCTGCCTTCCATACCCCCCTCTCCTTCTGCCCCTTCCTCCCATACCCTCCTCCCCTGCTGCCCCCTGCCTGCCTCCTATGCCCTGCTGCCCCTTGCCTGCCTCCCATACCTCCCTACCCTGCTGCTCCCTGCCTCCCATACCCCCCTCCCCTGCTGCTCTGGCCTCCCATACCGCCCTGTTGCTCCCTGCCACCACAGTTGCCCCAGCCTTCCATAACCCCCTCCCCTGCTGCCCCCTGCCTGCCATACCCCCCTCCCTTGCTGCCCCCTATACCCTACTGCCTCCCATACCACCTCTCCAGCTGCCCCCTGCTTCCCATACCCCCTCCCCTGCCTGCCTCCCATACCCCCTCCCCTGCTGCCCCCTACCTCCCATACCGCCCTCCCCTGCCTGCCTCCCATACCCCCCTCCTCTGCTGCCCCCTGCCTCCCATACCCCCCTCCCCTGCTGCCCTCTGCCTCCCATACCCCCATCCCCTGCTGCTCTGGCCTCCCATACCCCTCTGCCCTGCTGTTCCCTGCCTGCCTCCCATACCCCCCACTCCTGCTGCTCCCTGCCTCCCATACCGCCCTCCCCTCCCTCCTCTTTTGCCCCAGCCTCCCATACCTCCCCGTGCTGCCCCCTATACCCCCTGCCCTGCTGCTCCCTTCCTGCCATACCCCCCTCCTCTGCTGCCCCCTATACCCTGCTGCCTCCCATACCACCCACTCCTGCTGCCCCGGCCTCCCATACCCCCCTCCCCTGCTGCCCCCTGCCTCCCATACCACCCTCCCCTGCTGCCCCCTGCCTCCCATACCCCCTCCCCTGCTGCCCCCTGCCTTCCTGTTTGTCACCTGCTGGGGTAAGACGGGCATATCCATGTCTGTGTGTGTAATTACCAAAGATATCAGTGATGACACTAGGACTGCTGGGAATGGGACATTATACAGTAACACCAGGGGACATGTCTGGGTGATGACTGCTGGGAATGGGACATTATACAGTAACACCGGGGGATGTGTCTGGATGATGACTGGAGAGGTGACTGCTGGGAATGGGACATTTTACAGTAACACCAGGGGATGTGTCTGGGTGATGACTGGAGAGGTGACTGCTGGGAATGGTACATTATACAGTAACACAGGGGGACGTGTAAGGGTGATGACCGGAGAGGTGATTGCTGGGAATGGGGCATTATACAGTAACAGCAGGGGACGTGTCTGGGTGATGACCGGAGAGGTGACTGCTGGGAATGGGTCACTATACAGTAACACCGGGGGACGTGTCTGGGTGGTGACTGGAGAGGTGACTGCTGGGAATGGGGCATTATACAGTAACACCAGGGGATGTGTCTGGATGGTGACTGCTGGAAATGGGTAATTATACAGTAACGCCAGGGGATGTGTACGGGTGATGACCGGAGAGGGGACTGCTGGGAATGGGACATTATACAGTAACGCAAGGGAATGTGTACGGGTGATGACCGGAGAGGGGACTGCTGGGAATGGGACATTATACAGGAACATCTGGGATGTATCTGGGTGATGACTGTAGAGGTGACTGCTGGGAATGGGACATTATACAGTAACACCAGGGGACGTGTCTGGGTGATGACTGGAGAGGTGACTGCTGGGAATGGGACATTATACAGGAACATCTGGGGATGTGTCTGGGTGGTGACTGCTGGGAATGGGACATTATACAGTAACACCAGGGGACGTGTCTGGGTGATGACTGTAGAGGTGACTGCTGGGAATGGGACATTATACAGTAACACCAGGGGACGTGTCTGGGTGATGACTGGAGAGGTGACTGCTGGGAATGGGACATTATACAGTAACACCAGGGGATGTGTCTGGGTGGTGACTGCTGGGAATGGGACATTACACAGTAACGCCAGGGGATGTGTCTGGGTGATGACTGGAGAGGTGACTGCTGGGAATGGGACATTATACAGTAACACCAGGGGATGTGTCTGGGTGGTGACTGGAGAGGTGACGGCAGGGTATGGGGCATTATACAGTAACACCAGGGGATGTGTCTGGGTGGTGACTGCTGGGAATGGGACATTATACAGTAACGCCAGGGGATGTGTCTGGGTGATGACTGGAGAGGTGACTGCTGGGAATGGGACATTATACAGTAACACCAGGGGACGTGTCTGGGTGTTGACCGGAGAGGTGACTGCTGGGAATGGAGCATTATACAGTAACACCAGGGGATGTGTCTGGGTGATGACTGGAGAGGTGACTGCTGGGAATGGAGCATTATACAGTAACACCAGGGGATGTGTCTGGGTGGTGAGTGGAGAGGTGACTGCTGGGAATGGGGCATTATACAGTAACGCCAGGGGATGTGTCTGGGTGATGACTGGAGAGGTGACTGCTGGGAATGGGACATTATACAGTAACACCAGGGGACGTGTCTGGGTGATGACTGGAGAGGTAACTGCTGGGAATGGGACATTATACAGTAACACCAGGGGATGTGTCTGGGTGGTGACTGCTGGGAATGGGACATTATACAGTAACGCCAGGGGATGTGTCTGGGTGGTGACTGGAGAGGTGACTGCTGGGTATGGGGCATTATACAGTAACACCAGGGGATGTGTCTGGGTGGTGACTGCTGGGAATGGGACATTATACAGTAACGCCAGGGGATGTGTCTGGGATGATGACTGGAGAGGTGACTGCTGGGAATGGGACATTATACAGTAACACCAGGGGACGTGTCTGGGTGATGACCGGAGAGGTGATTGCTGGGAATGGGACATTATACAGTAACACCAGGGGACGTGTCTGGGTGATGACCGGAGAGGTGACTGCTGGGAATGGGTCACTATACAGTAACACCGGGGGACGTGTCTGGGTGGTGACTGGAGAGGTGACTGCTGGGAATGGGGCATTATACAGTAACGCCAGGGGATGTGTCTGGGTGGTGACTGCTGGGAATGGGACATTATACAGTAACACCAGGGGATGTGTCTGGGTGATGACTGGAGAGGTGACTGCTGGGAATGGAGCATTATACAGTAACACCAGGGGATGTGTCTGGGTGGTGACTGGAGAGGTGACTGCTGGGAATGGGGCATTATACAGTAACGCCAGGGGATGTGTCTGGGTGGTGACTGCTGGAAATGGGTAATTATACAGTAACGCCAGGGGATGTGTACGGGTGATGACTGGAAAGGTGACTGCTGGGAATGGGACATTATACAGTAACACCAGGGGATGTGTCTGGGTGATGACTGGACAGGTGACTGCTGGGAATGGGACATTATACAGTAACACCGGGGGATGTGTACGGGTGATGACCGGAGAGGTAACTGCTGGGAATGGGACATTATACAGTAACGCCAGGGGATGTGTCTGGGTGGTGACTGCTGGAAATGGGTAATTATACAGTAACGCCAGGGGATGTGTACGGGTGATGACTGGAAAGGTGACTGCTGGGAATGGGACATTATACAGTAACACCAGGGGATGTGTCTGGGTGATGACTGGACAGGTGACTGCTGGGAATGGGACATTATACAGTAACACCGGGGGATGTGTACGGGTGATGACCGGAGAGGTAACTGCTGGGAATGGGACATTATACAGTAACGCCAGGGGATGTGTCTGGGTGGTGACTGCTGGGAATGGGACATTATACAGTAACGCCAGGGGATGTGTCTGGGTGGTGACTGGAGAGGTGACTGCTGGGTATGGGGCATTATACAGTAACACCAGGGGATGTGTCTGGGTGGTGACTGCTGGGAATGGGACATTATACAGTAACGCCAGGGGATGTGTCTGGGATGATGACTGGAGAGGTGACTGCTGGGAATGGGACATTATACAGTAACACCAGGGGACGTGTCTGGGTGATGACCGGAGAGGTGATTGCTGGGAATGGGACATTATACAGTAACACCAGGGGACGTGTCTGGGTGATGACCGGAGAGGTGACTGCTGGGAATGGGTCACTATACAGTAACACCGGGGGACGTGTCTGGGTGGTGACTGGAGAGGTGACTGCTGGGAATGGGGCATTATACAGTAACGCCAGGGGATGTGTCTGGGTGGTGACTGCTGGGAATGGGACATTATACAGTAACACCAGGGGATGTGTCTGGGTGATGACTGGAGAGGTGACTGCTGGGAATGGAGCATTATACAGTAACACCAGGGGATGTGTCTGGGTGGTGACTGGAGAGGTGACTGCTGGGAATGGGGCATTATACAGTAACGCCAGGGGATGTGTCTGGGTGGTGACTGCTGGAAATGGGTAATTATACAGTAACGCCAGGGGATGTGTACGGGTGATGACTGGAAAGGTGACTGCTGGGAATGGGACATTATACAGTAACACCAGGGGATGTGTCTGGGTGATGACTGGACAGGTGACTGCTGGGAATGGGACATTATACAGTAACACCGGGGGATGTGTACGGGTGATGACCGGAGAGGTAACTGCTGGGAATGGGACATTATACAGTAACGCCAGGGGATGTGTCTGGGTGGTGACTGCTGGAAATGGGTAATTATACAGTAACGCCAGGGGATGTGTACGGGTGATGACTGGAAAGGTGACTGCTGGGAATGGGACATTATACAGTAACACCAGGGGATGTGTCTGGGTGATGACTGGACAGGTGACTGCTGGGAATGGGACATTATACAGTAACACCGGGGGATGTGTACGGGTGATGACCGGAGAGGTAACTGCTGGGAATGGGACATTATACAGTAACGCCAGGGGATGTGTCTGGGTGGTGACTGCTGGGAATGGGACATTATACAGTAACACCAGGGGATGTGTCTGGGTGATGACTGGAGAGGTGACTGCTGGGAATGGGACATTATACAGTAACACCAGGGGATGTGTATGGGTGATGACTGGAGAGGTGACTGCTGGAAATGGGGGATTATACAGTAACACCGGGGGATGTGTCTGGGTGGTGACTGCTGGGAATGGGACATTATACAGTAACACCAGGGGATGTGTCTGGGTGATGACTGGAGAGGTGACTGCTGGGAATGGGGCATTATACAGTAACACCAGGGGGCGTGTCTGGGTGATGACTGGAGAGGTGACTGCTGGGAATGGGACATTATACAGTAACACCAGGGGACGTGTCTGGGTGATGACTGGAGAGGTGACTGCTGGGAATGGGGCATTATACAGTAACACTGGGGGATGTGTCTGGGTGATGACTGTATCACTGTGTGTGTCAGGTTCCTATAAGGTGTCAGGATGTCACTGTCTATGTCTCCATGCAGGAGGGGGAGTATATAGAGGAACACAGGGGTCTGTACAAGGACGTGATGATGGAGAATAACCGGCCCCTCACATTACTGGGTAAGAGGAGACTGTCATGTATTGTACAGGGGAGAGCAGGTATGGCGCCTGATAATCACATATATACACTGTACTCAGTCTCTGTGTGTCTCCTACAGGTGGACCCAGTAACAGAGATACCCCAGAGAGATGTCCCCGTCCTCTGTATTCCCAGGACTGTACAGAGGAGAATCACAGGATCCCACAGGAGGATCAGGTAGGTTGGATTTAGGGTCTCACCAATATACCAAAGTGACCATCACTATATGATCTGTAGAGGAGCTGTGTGTTTTATACACTGATATTATACTGTTTCACCTCAGTTTAATCTGAATGTATGCAAATGTCATTATAGTGTTGTGGTTTTTTTTTCTGCTGCAGGGTACACTGGGTTCCACAGGGAGTAACGTTGGGGTGTAGAGTAGGATCTTGATCCGAGGCACCAACAGGCTAAAAGTTGTGACTGTTCCCAGAGTGCATAGCTCCGCCTGCTCTATAACCCCGCCTCTGTGCACAGGAGCTCAGTTTTGTAGTTGGTGCCATGCAGTGCAGGCATACAACAGACGGGCTGCTCCAGCAGTCCTCAGATGAGCTTTTTTAAGTGAAAAATGAAGACTTCAACGGCTGCACGCCGGAGAGTGGAGCCTCCATCCAGAAGTATTTCAACTCCTCGTGGACAAATGGGGCCTTCCAGATGTGGACCTGATGGCATCTCGACACAATCACAATTTTCCGGTCTTCAGAACAAGGACAAGGGATCCTCAAGCAGCGTTCGTGGATGCACTGGCAATTCCATGGAACTTTCGTCTGCAACACGTGTTCCCTCCGTTGTCACTCCTGCCCAGAGTAATAAGGAAGTTCAAGCAAGAAGGAGGAATCCTACTTCTGATCGCTCCAGCGTGGCCCAGACGGCATTGCTTCTCAGACCTTCAGGGTCTATTGATAGAGCGTCCCCTTCTTCCAGGGCCGGCTCCAGGCCTACTAGCACCCTGAGCGAGAAAATGTAAAAGCGCCCCCCCCCCCCCCCTATGCGCGCGCCGCAGGCGCGCGCTCTCGGAAAAGTGGGTGTGGCCTCTGGAAAAGTGGGCGTGGCCTCATAACTTCATATCATCAAACTATAAACACATTTTCACACAATTAGCCGCCTTACACATAGCCACAGTAGTGTTCCTTACACACAATGTCTCCAGTATAGTGCCAGATACACATAATGTGCAGTGCCAGATAGACATGACATGCCCCGCAGCAGTGCCAGCTACACATGACATGCCCCGCAGCAGTGCCAGCTAGCCAGCTACACATGACATGCCCCGCAGCAGTGCCAGCTAGCCAGCTACACATAACATGCCCCGCAGCAGTGCCAGCTACACATGACATGCCCCCCAGCAGTGCCAGCTACACATGATAGTGTTCACTTTTTAGGGCATGGTGCTGATCACAGGGAGGGCACTTTTTTAAGTTAGGAGGGCAAAATGATGTACATACTGCTTGTTGTTCCCATACCTATATGCCAAAGAATGGACAGTGCGCGCCGAAGGCGCGCAGCAAAAATTAAGGGGAGTTACTTCGTGGGGAAGGTACGTGGCCACATAATAGTGGCAATTTGCATTACACCACACAGTAGTGCAGCTAATACACACTGCACCAGGTAGAACCTCCTATACACTTTGCGTCAGGCACAGCACTGAGACACATTGCACCAGGGAGAGCACTGAGACACATTGCCTAGCCACAGACGCCTAGCGGGAACACTACATGACATGCCCCCCAGCAGTGCCAGCTACACGTGACATGCCCCCCAGCAGTGCCAGCTACACGTGACATGCCCCCAAGCAGTGCCAGCTACACGTGACATGCCCCCCAGCAGTGCCAGCTACATAAATGGCCACACAGTGCCAGATATGCACCCACAGTTCAGATACATAAATGCCCCCAAAGTGCCAGATACATAAATGCCTCCACAGTGTAGATATGCCCCCCACAGTGCCAGATACATAAATGCCCCCACAGTGCCAGATACATAAGTGCCCCCACAGTGCCAGATACATAAATGCCCCCACAGTGCCAGATATAAAAATGCCCACACAGTGCCAGATATGTCCCCACAGTGCCATATATAAAATTGCCCCCACAGTGCCAGATATGCCCCCACAGGGCTAGATATGCCCCCAGTGCCAGATACATAAATGCCCACATTGCCAGATGCATAAGTGCCCCCACAGTGCCAGAAATGCCCCCACAGTTCCAGAAATGCCCCCACAGTGCCAGAAATGCCCCCACAGTGCCAGAAATGCCCCCACACAGGGCCAGATAAATGCCCCCACACAGGGCCAGATAAATGCCCCCACACAGGGCCAGATAAATGCCCCCACACAGGGCCAGATAAATGCCCCCACACAGGGCCAGATAAATGCCCCCACAGAGCCAGATATGCCCCCACACAGGGCCAGATAAATGCCCCCACAGAGCCAGATATGCCCCCACAGGGCTAGATATGCCCCCAGTGCCAGATACATAAATGCCCACATTGCCAGATGCATAAGTGCCCCCACAGTGCCAGAAATGCCCCCACAGTTCCAGAAATGCCCCCACAGTGCCAGAAATGCCCCCACAGTGCCAGAAATGCCCCCACAGTGCCAGAAATGCCCCCACACAGGGCCAGATAAATGCCCCCACACAGGGCCAGATAAATGCCCCCACACAGGGCCAGATAAATGCCCCCACACAGGGCCAGATAAATGCCCCCACACAGGGCCAGATAAATGCCCCCACACAGGGCCAGATATGCCCCCACACAGGGCCAGATATGCCCCCACACAGGGCCAGATATGCCCCCACACAGGGCCAGATAAATGCCCCCACAGAGCCAGATATGCCCCCACAGTGCCAGATATGCCCCCAGTGTGCCAGATAAATGCCCCCACACAGGGCCAGATAAATGCCCCCACACAGGGCCAGATATGCCCCCAGTGTGCCAGATATGCCCCCAGTGTGCCAGATATGCCCCCAGTGTGCCAGATATGCCCCCAGTGTGCCAGATATGCCCCCAGTGTGCCAGATATGTCCCCAGTGTGCCAGATATGCCCCCACACAGGGCCAGATAAATGCCCCCACAGAGCCAGATATGCCCCCAGTGTGCCAAATATGCCCCCAGTGTGCCAGATATGCCCCCAGTGTGCCAGAAATGCCCCCAGTGTGCCAGATAATCCCCCCCAGTGTGCCAGATAATCCCCCCAGTGTGCCAGATAATCCCCCCAGTGTGCCAGATAATCCCCCCAGTGTGCCAGATAATCCCCCCAGCGTGCCAGAAATGCCCCCACATTGCCAGAAATGCCCCCACATTGCCAGAAATGCCCCCACACAGGGCCAGATAAATGCCCCCACATAGCCAGATATGCCCCCAGTGTGCCAGATATGCCCCCAGTGTGCCAGATATGCCCCCAATGAGCCAGATATGCCCCCCACAGTGCCAGAAATGCCCCCAGTGTGCCAGATATGCCCCCAGTGTGCCAGATATGCCCCCAGTGTGCCAGATATGCCCCCAGTGTGCCAGATATGCCCCCAGTAGAGCCAGATATGCCCCCAGTAGAGCCAGATATGCCCCCAGTAGAGCCAGATATGCCCCCAGTGTGCCAGATATGCCCCCAGTGTGCCAGATATGCCCCCAGTGTGCCAGATATGCCCCCAATGAGCCAGATATGCCCCCCACAGTGCCAGAAATGCCCCCACAGAGCCAGATATGCCCCCAGTGTGCCAGATATGCCCCCAGTGTGCCAGATATGCCCCCAGTGTGCCAGATATGCCCCCAGTGTGCCAGATATGCCCCCAGTGTGCCAGATAATCCCCCCAGTGTGCCAGATAATCCCCCCAGTGTGCCAGATATGCCCCCACGGTGCCAGAAATGCCCCCACATTGCCAGAAATGCCCCCACACAGGGCCAGATAAATGCCCCCACAGAGCCAGATATGCCCCCAGTGTGCCAGATATGCCCCCAGTGAGCCAGATATGCCCCCAATGAGCCAGATATGCCCCCCACAGTGCCAGAAATGCCCCCACAGAGCCAGATATGCCCCCAGTGTGCCAGATAAATGCCCCCACAGTGCGATCCATAAATGTTTGACCCCCCCCACCAAATACCTGAGGCGCTGAGTCTGAGAGAGGGAGGAGGAGTGCTGGCGTGAGTGCTGGCGGGCGGGAGAGTGAGGATCCGAGTGCGGGTGGGCGGGCGGCCACTTGTGTGCGCTATGCGCGGCGCCGGCGTCTGACGTTAGACACCGGCGCCGCGCAGCGCACGCCGCACACACGGACGGCGGGGACAACGCGCTGCACACACACACAGGGCCGGCTCGCTTCGAATATGGCGGCGCCAGCGCGCGGCGCCCATTAAGGGTGGCGCCCTGCGCGGCCGCTCTATTCGAACATGCCTAGAGCCGGCCCTGCCTTCTTCTTCCACAGTGCCCAGATCTCCTCGTTCAGGGCCCCTGTGTATAACAGGATTTGGCCCGGTTAGCTTTGACGGCGTGGCTCTTGGAGCTTCCATTCTGAGGGCCAAAGGATTTTCTGAGGCGGTCATTCAAACTATGTTGAAGGCCTGGAAACTGGCTTCTGCTCTGGTTTATCATAGGGTCTGGAATTCTTACTTTGCTTGGTGCACCACTAACAATCATGATGCTTACAAATGAAGTACCGCCAAACTTTTGGCCTTTCTACAACAGGGCCTGGACTTGGGGCTTCGTCTAGCCGCCTCCAAGGTTTATATTTTTACCTTGTCGGTTTGGTTGCAGAGGAAAATTGCGACTCTACCTGATGTTCATACATTCACTCAGGGTGTGTTGCAGAATCAACCTCCTTACGTCCCGCATGTGGCTCCTTGGGACTTGTCGGTTGTTCTGGAGGCGTTACAAGGGTCTCCCTTTGAGCCTCTTGAATCTGCAGACCTTAAGTGGCTTTCTCTTAAGGTATAGTTTTTGCTGGCTATTGCCACTGCTAGACGGGTTTCGGATTTGGGTGCCTTGTCTTGTAGGTCCCCCATATCTGATTTTTCACCGTGAACGGGCGGTTCTTAGAACACGTCCTGGGTACCTACCTAAGGTGGTTTTTCTTTCCACCTTAATCAGGAGATTGTGGTTCCTGCCTTTGCCTCTCCTGAATTGTCTTCCAAAGAGTGGTCTTTGGATGTGGTACGTATCCATGTGAAGAGAACTGCCTCCATTCGGAAGTCTGATTCTCTCTTTGTACTGTTTGGTTTTCACAAATGTGGCTGTCCTGCTCACAAGCAGACCTTGGCCAGATGGATTAGAATGGTGATTGCACATGCTTATGTACAGGCTGGTCGTCCAGCTCCTGCCACTATCAATGCCCATTCTATTCTGTTTGTTGGACCTTCTTGGGCGGCCCGCCGTGGTGCAACCCTTGAACACGTTCGTAAGGTTCTATGCCTTCGATACTTCCGCCTCCCAGGATGCTTCCTTTGGACGTCGGGTTCTTGTGCCCGCTACAGTGCATCCCCTCCCATGAGGAACTGCTTTAGGACATCCCCGATGTTGTTCCCTGTGGAACCCAGTGTACTCCGCAGCAGAAAACAAGATTTATGGTAAGAACTTACAGTTGTTAAATCTTTCTGCGAGGTACACTGGGTTTCCCCAGGGCGCCCACCCTGACGCACTTGGCTTCTTTTGGTTGGTATGGCATTAGCCGCTGACACCTTCTCCTGTCGTGAGATGTGGTGTATGTGGCTATTAATGATTGTCATCTCTTTTACCTGCTACTGCATTGGACTGGTTAACAAAAACTGAACTCCTGTGTACGGAGGCGGGGTTATAGAGGAGGCGGCACTATGCATTCTGGGAACGGTCAAAGCTTTTATCCTGTTGGTGGCTCGGATCAAGATCATACTCTACACCCCAATGTTATTCCCTGTGGAACCCAGTGTACCTCGCAGAAAGATTTAACAGTAAAATCTCGTTTTTTTGCTTTTTTTTTTTAGGTAGAACGTGTGTCTGATATTAAAACAGAAAATATAGAGGGAGAAGAAGAGACGTATCTAACTATTATAAAGGCAGAAGATACAGATGAAGAAGAAGAGATGTATCTAACTGTTATAAAGGTAGAAGATACAGAGGGAGAAGAAGAGACGTATGTGAGAGGTGATCAGCAGTGTAAGGAGGAGGAGATCCCTACAGATATCAGCACAGGTGAGTAATAAACACTTATTACAGAAGTCACATATTCTCCTTGCTCAGTCACTACAGCAATCTCTTATCCTACACCCTCCTCTGTCAGTACAGACTAATGAGGAATATGTATTTTCCCAGTGGGGGAGTCAGGAGCCATCAGCCCCTATTATACTCCTGCTCTCCCCCTCACATCATGTCACTGTGTGTTACCAGCCCAGAGATCTGACCAGTCTCCTCCCCACACTCTCTGATGTATCTCATACATCAGGAGCCATCAGCCCCTATTATACTCCTGCTCTCCCCCTCACATCATGTCACTGTGTGTTACCAGCCCAGAGATCTGACCAGTCTCCTCCCCCCACACTCTGGTGTATCTCATACATCAGGAGCCATCAGCCCCTATTATACTCCTGCTCTCCTCCTCACATCATGTCACTGTGTGTTACCAGCCCAGAGATCTGACCAGTCTCCTCCCCACACTCTCTGGTGTATTTCATACATCAGGAGCCATCAGCCCCTATTATACTCCTGCTCTCCCCCTCACATCATGCCACTGTGTGTTACCAGCCCAGAGATCTGACCAGTCTCCTCCCCACACTCTCTGGTGTATCTCATACATCAGGAGCCATCAACCCCTATTATACTCCTGCTCTCCCCCTCACATCATGTCACTGTGTTACCAGCCCAGAGATCTGACCAGTCTCCTCCCCACACTCTCTGGTGTATCTCATACATCAGGAGACATCAGCCCCTATTATACTCCTGCTCTCCTCCTCACATCATATCACTGTGTGTAACCAGCCCAGAGATCTGACCAGTCTCCTCCCCACACTCTCTGTTGTATCTCATACATCAGGAGACATCAGCCCCTATTATACTCCTGCTCTCCCCCTCACATCATGTCACTGTGTGTTACCAGCCCAGAGTTCTGACCAGTCTCCTCCCCACACTCTCTGGTGTATCTCATACATCAGGAGCCATCAGCCCCTATTATACTCCTGCTCTCCCCCTCACATCATGTCACTGTGTGTTACCAGCCCAGAGATCTGACCAGTCTCCTCCCCACACTCTCTGGTGTATCTCATACATCAGGAGCCATCAGCCCCTATTATATTCCTGCTCTACCCCTCACATCATGTCACTGTGTGTTACCAGCCCAGAGATCTGACCAGTCTCCTCCCCACACTCTCTGGTGTATCTCATACAGCCGGAGCCATCAGCCCCTATTATACTCCTGTTCTCCCCCTCACATCATGTCACTGGGTGTTACCAGCCCTGATATCTGACCAGTCTCCTCCCCACACTCTCTGGTGTATCTCATACATCAGGAGCCATCAGCCCCTATTATACTCCTGCTCCCCCCTCACATCATGCCACTGTGTGTTACCAGCCCAGAGATCTGACCAGTCTCCTCCCCACACTCTCTGGTGTATCTCATACATCAGGAGCCATCAGCCCCTATTATACTCCTGCTCCCCCCTCACATCATGTCACTGTGTGTTACCAGCCCAGAGATCTGACCAGTCTCCTCCCCACACTCTCTGGTGTATCTCATACATCAGGAGCCATCAGCCCCTATTATACTCCTGCTCTCCCCCTCACATCATGTCACTGTGTGTTACCAGCCCAGAGATCTGACCAGTCTCCTCCCCACACTCTCTGGTGTATCTCATACATCAGGAGACATCAGCCCCTATTATACTCCTGCTTTCCCCCTCACATCATGTCACTGTGTATTACCAGCCCAGAGATCTGACCAGTCTCCTCCCCACACTCTCTGGTGTATCTCATACAGCCGGAGCCATCAGCCCCTATTATACTCCTGTTCTCCCCCTCACATCATGTCACTGTGTGTTACCAGCCCTGATATCTGACCAGTCTCCTCCCCACACTCTCTGGTGTATCTCATACATGAGGAGCCATCAGCCCCTATTATACTCCTGCTCTCCCCTCACATCATGCCACTGTGTGTTACCAGCCCAGATATCTGACCAGTCTCCTCCCCACACTCTCTGGTGTATCTCATACATCAGGAGCCATCAGCCTCTATTATACTCCTGCTCTCCCCCTCACATCATGTCACTGTGTGTTACCAGCCCAGAGATCTGACCAGTCTCCTCCCCACACTCTCTGGTGTATCTCATACATCAGGAGCCTTCAACCCCTATTATACTCCTGCTCTCCCCTCACATCATGTCACTGTGTGTTACCAGCCCAGAGATCTGACCAGTCTCCTCCCCACACTCTCTGGTGTATCTCATACATCAGGAGCCATCAGCCCCTATTATATTCCTGCTCTCCTCTCACATCATGTCACTGTGTGTTACCAGCCCAGAGATCTGACCAGTCTCCTCCCCACACTCTCTGGTGTATCTCATACATCAGGAGCCATCAGCCCCTATTATACTCCTGCTCTCCCCCTCACATCATGTCACTGTGTGTTACCAGCCCAGAGATCTGACCAGTCTCCTCCCCACACTCTCTGGTGTATCTCATACAGCCGGAGCCATCAGCCCCTATTATACTCCTGTTCTCCCCCTCACATCATGTCACTGGGTGTTACCAGCCCTGATATCTGACCAGTCTCCTCCCCACACTCTCTGGTGTATCTCATACATCAGGAGCCATCAGCCCCTATTATACTCCTGCTCCCCCCTCACATCATGCCACTGTGTGTTACCAGCCCAGAGATCTGACCAGTCTCCTCCCCACACTCTCTGGTGTATCTCATACATCAGGAGCCATCAGCCCCTATTATACTCCTGCTCTCCCCCTCACATCATGTCACTGTGTGTTACCAGCCCAGAGATCTGACCAGTCTCCTCCCCACACTCTCTGGTGTATCTCATACATCAGGAGCCATCAGCCCCTATTATACTCCTGCTCCCCCCTCACATCATGCCACTGTGTGTTACCAGCCCAGAGATCTGACCAGTCTCCTCCCCACACTCTCTGGTGTATCTCATACAGCCGGAGCCATCAGCCCCTATTATACTCCTGTTCTCCCCCTCACATCATGTCACTGTGTGTTACCAGCCCTGATATCTGACCAGTCTCCTCCCCACACTCTCTGGTGTATCTCATACATGAGGAGCCATCAGCCCCTATTATACTCCTGCTCTCCCCTCACATCATGCCACTGTGTGTTACCAGCCCAGATATCTGACCAGTCTCCTCCCCACACTCTCTGGTGTATCTCATACATCAGGAGCCATCAGCCCCTATTATACTCCTGCTCTCCCCTCACATCATGTCACTGTGTGTTACCAGCCCAGAGATCTGACCAGTCTCCTCCCCACACTCTCTGGTATATATCATACATCAGGAGCCATCAGCCCCTATTATACTCCTGCTCTCCCCCTCACATCATGTCACTGTGTGTTACCAGCCCAGAGATCTGACCAGTCTCCTCCCCACACTCTCTGGTTTATCTCATACATCAGGAGTCATCAGCCCCTATTATACTCCTGCTCTCCTCCTCACATCATGTCACTGTGTGTTACCAGCCCAGAGATCTGACCAGTCTCCTCCCCACACTCTCTGGTGTATCTCATACATCAGGAGACATCAGCCACTATTATACTCCTGCTCTCCCCCTCACATCATGTCACTGTGTGTTACCAGCCCAGAGATCTGACCAGTCTCCTCCCCACACTCTCTGGTGTGTCTCATACATCAGGAGACATCAGCCTCTATTATACACCTGCACTCCCCCCTCACATCATGTCACTGTGTGTCACTAGCCCAGAGATCTGACCAGTGTCCTCCCCACACTCTCTGGTGTATCTCATACATCAGGAGACATCAGCCCCTATTATACTCCTGCTCTCCCCCTCACATCATGTCACTGTGTGTCACTAGCCCAGAGATCTGACCAGTCTCCTCCCCACACTCTCTGGTGTATCTCATACAGCCGGAGCCATCAGCCCCTATTATACTCCTGTTCTCCCCCTCACATCATGTCACTGTGTGTTACCAGCCCTGATATCTGACCAGTCTCCTCCCCACACTCTCTGGTGTATCTCATACATGAGGAGCCATCAGCCCCTATTATACTCCTGCTCTCCCCTCACATCATGTCACTGTGTGTTACCAGCCCAGAGATCTGACCAGTCTCCTCCCCACACTCTCTGGTGTATCTCATACATCAGGAGACATCAGCCCCTATTATACTCCTGCTCTCCCCCTCACATCATGTCTCTATGTGTTACCAGCCCAGAGATCTGACCAGTCTCCTCCCCACACTCTCTGGTGTATCTCATACATCAGGAGCCATCAGCCCCTATTATATTCCTGCTCTCCTCTCACATCATGTCACTGTGTTTTACCAGCCCAGAGATCTGACCAGTCTCCTCCCCACACTCTCTGGTGTATCTCATACATCAGGAGCCATCAGCCCCTATTATATTCCTGCTCTCCTCTCACATCATGTCACTGTGTGTTACCAGCCCAGAGATCTAACCAGTCTCCCCACACTCTCTGGTGTATCTCATATATCAGCCCCTATTATACTCCTGCTCTCCCCCTCACATCATGTCACTGTGTGTTACCAGCCCAGAGATCTGACCAGTCTCCTCCCCACACTCTCTGGTGTATCTCATACATCAGGAGCCATCAGCCCCTATTATACTCCTGCTCTCCCCTCACATCATGTCACTGTGTGTTACCAGCCCAGAGATCTGACCAGTCTCCTCCCCACACTCTCTGGTGTATCTCATACATCAGGAGCCATCAGCCCCTATTATATTCCTGCTCTCCTCTCACATCATGTCACTGTGTGTTACCAGCCCAGAGATCTGACCAGTCTCCTCCCCACACTCTCTGGTGTATCTCATACATCAGGAGCCATCAGCCCCTATTATACTCCTGCTCTCCCCCTCACATCATGTCACTGTGTGTTACCAGCCCAGAGATCTGACCAGTCTCCTCCCCACACTCTCTGGTGTATCTCATACAGCCGGAGCCATCAGCCCCTATTATACTCCTGTTCTCCCCCTCACATCATGTCACTGGGTGTTACCAGCCCTGATATCTGACCAGTCTCCTCCCCACACTCTCTGGTGTATCTCATACATCAGGAGCCATCAGCCCCTATTATACTCCTGCTCCCCCCTCACATCATGCCACTGTGTGTTACCAGCCCAGAGATCTGACCAGTCTCCTCCCCACACTCTCTGGTGTATCTCATACATCAGGAGCCATCAGCCCCTATTATACTCCTGCTCTCCCCCTCACATCATGTCACTGTGTGTTACCAGCCCAGAGATCTGACCAGTCTCCTCCCCACACTCTCTGGTGTATCTCATACATCAGGAGCCATCAGCCCCTATTATACTCCTGCTCCCCCCTCACATCATGCCACTGTGTGTTACCAGCCCAGAGATCTGACCAGTCTCCTCCCCACACTCTCTGGTGTATCTCATACAGCCGGAGCCATCAGCCCCTATTATACTCCTGTTCTCCCCCTCACATCATGTCACTGTGTGTTACCAGCCCTGATATCTGACCAGTCTCCTCCCCACACTCTCTGGTGTATCTCATACATGAGGAGCCATCAGCCCCTATTATACTCCTGCTCTCCCCTCACATCATGTCACTGTGTGTTACCAGCCCAGATATCTGACCAGTCTCCTCCCCACACTCTCTGGTGTATCTCATACATCAGGAGCCATCAGCCCCTATTATACTCCTGCTCTCCCCTCACATCATGTCACTGTGTGTTACCAGCCCAGAGATCTGACCAGTCTCCTCTCCACACTCTCTGGTATATATCATACATCAGGAGCCATCAGCCCCTATTATACTCCTGCTCTCCCCCTCACATCATGTCACTGTGTGTTACCAGCCCAGAGATCTGACCAGTCTCCTCCCCACACTCTCTGGTTTATCTCATACATCAGGAGTCATCAGCCCCTATTATACTCCTGCTCTCCTCCTCACATCATGTCACTGTGTGTTACCAGCCCAGAGATCTGACCAGTCTCCTCCCCACACTCTCTGGTGTATCTCATACATCAGGAGACATCAGCCACTATTATACTCCTGCTCTCCCCCTCACATCATGTCACTGTGTGTTACCAGCCCAGAGATCTGACCAGTCTCCTCCCCACACTCTCTGGTGTGTCTCATACATCAGGAGACATCAGCCTCTATTATACACCTGCACTCCCCCCTCACATCATGTCACTGTGTGTCACTAGCCCAGAGATCTGACCAGTGTCCTCCCCACACTCTCTGGTGTATCTCATACATCAGGAGACATCAGCCCCTATTATACTCCTGCTCTCCCCCTCACATCATGTCACTGTGTGTCACTAGCCCAGAGATCTGACCAGTCTCCTCCCCACACTCTCTGGTGTATCTCATACAGCCGGAGCCATCAGCCCCTATTATACTCCTGTTCTCCCCCTCACATCATGTCACTGTGTGTTACCAGCCCTGATATCTGACCAGTCTCCTCCCCACACTCTCTGGTGTATCTCATACATGAGGAGCCATCAGCCCCTATTATACTCCTGCTCTCCCCTCACATCATGTCACTGTGTGTTACCAGCCCAGAGATCTGACCAGTCTCCTCCCCACACTCTCTGGTGTATCTCATACATCAGGAGACATCAGCCCCTATTATACTCCTGCTCTCCCCCTCACATCATGTCTCTATGTGTTACCAGCCCAGAGATCTGACCAGTCTCCTCCCCACACTCTCTGGTGTATCTCATACATCAGGAGCCATCAGCCCCTATTATATTCCTGCTCTCCTCTCACATCATGTCACTGTGTTTTACCAGCCCAGAGATCTGACCAGTCTCCTCCCCACACTCTCTGGTGTATCTCATACATCAGGAGCCATCAGCCCCTATTATACTCCTGCTCTCCCCTCACATCATGTCACTGTGTGTTACCAGCCCAGAGATCTGACCAGTCTCCTCCCCACACTCTCTGGTGTATCTCATACATCAGGAGCCATCAGCCCCTATTATATTCCTGCTCTCCTCTCACATCATGTCACTGTGTGTTACCAGCCCAGAGATCTGACCAGTCTCCTCACACTCTCTGGTGTATCTCATACATCAGGAGACATCAGCCCCTATTATACTCCTGCTCTCCCCCTCACATCATGTCACTGTGTGTCACTAGCCCAGAGATCTGACCAGTGTCCTCCCCACACTCTCTGGTGTATCTCATACATCAGGAGACATCAGCCCCTATTATACTCCTGCTCTCCCCCTCACATCATGTCACTGTGTGTCACTAGCCCAGAGATCTGACCAGTTTCCTCCCCACACTCTCTGGTGTATCTCATACATCAGGAGCCATCAGCCCCTATTATACTCCTGCTCTCCCCCTCACATCCTGTCACTGTGTGTTACCAGCCCAGAGATCTGACCAGTCTCCTCCCCACACTCTCTGGTGTATCTCATACATCAGGAGCCATCAGCCCCTATTATATTCCTGCTCTCCTCTCACATCATGTCACTGTGTGTTACCAGCCCAGAGATCTGACCAGTCTCCTCACACTCTCTGGTGTATCTCATACATCAGGAGACATCAGCCCCTATTATACTCCTGCTCTCCCCCTCACATCATGTCACTGTGTGTCACTAGCCCAGAGATCTGACCAGTGTCCTCCCCACACTCTCTGGTGTATCTCATACATCAGGAGACATCAGCCCCTATTATACTCCTGCTCTCCCCTCACATCATGTCACTGTGTGTTACCAGCCCAGAGATCTGACCAGTCTCCTCCCCACACTCTCTGGTGTATCTCATACATCAGGAGCCATCAGCCCCTATTATATTCCTGCTCTCCTCTCACATCATGTCACTGTGTGTTACCAGCCCAGAGATCTGACCAGTCTCCTCCCCACACTCTCTGGTGTATCTCATACATCAGGAGCCATCAGCCCCTATTATACTCCTGCTCTCCTCCTCACATCATGTCACTGTGTGTTACCAGCCCAGAGATCTGACCAGTCTCCTCCCCACACTCTCTGGTGTATCTCATACATCAGGAGACATCAGCCCCTATTATACTCCTGCTCTCCCCCTCACATCATGTCACTGTGTGTTACCAGCCCAGAGATCTGACCAGTCTCCTCACACTCTCTGGTGTATCTCATACATCAGGAGACATCAGCCCCTATTATACTCCTGCTCTCCCCCTCACATCATGTCTCTATGTGTTACCAGCCCAGAGATCTGACCAGTCTCCTCCCCACACTCTCTGGTGTATCTCATACATCAGGAGCCATCAGCCCCTATTATATTCCTGCTCTCCTCTCACATCATGTCACTGTGTTTTACCAGCCCAGAGATCTGACCAGTCTCCTCCCCACACTCTCTGGTGTATCTCATACATCAGGAGCCATCAGCCCCTATTATACTCCTGCTCTCCCCTCACATCATGTCACTGTGTGTTACCAGCCCAGAGATCTGACCAGTCTCCTCCCCACACTCTCTGGTGTATCTCATACATCAGGAGCCATCAGCCCCTATTATATTCCTGCTCTCCTCTCACATCATGTCACTGTGTGTTACCAGCCCAGAGATCTGACCAGTCTCCTCACACTCTCTGGTGTATCTCATACATCAGGAGACATCAGCCCCTATTATACTCCTGCTCTCCCCCTCACATCATGTCACTGTGTGTCACTAGCCCAGAGATCTGACCAGTGTCCTCCCCACACTCTCTGGTGTATCTCATACATCAGGAGACATCAGCCCCTATTATACTCCTGCTCTCCCCCTCACATCATGTCACTGTGTGTCACTAGCCCAGAGATCTGACCAGTTTCCTCCCCACACTCTCTGGTGTATCTCATACATCAGGAGCCATCAGCCCCTATTATACTCCTGCTCTCCCCCTCACATCCTGTCACTGTGTGTTACCAGCCCAGAGATCTGACCAGTCTCCTCCCCACACTCTCTGGTGTATCTCATACATCAGGAGCCATCAGCCCCTATTATATTCCTGCTCTCCTCTCACATCATGTCACTGTGTGTTACCAGCCCAGAGATCTGACCAGTCTCCTCACACTCTCTGGTGTATCTCATACATCAGGAGACATCAGCCCCTATTATACTCCTGCTCTCCCCCTCACATCATGTCACTGTGTGTCACTAGCCCAGAGATCTGACCAGTGTCCTCCCCACACTCTCTGGTGTATCTCATACATCAGGAGACATCAGCCCCTATTATACTCCTGCTCTCCCCTCACATCATGTCACTGTGTGTTACCAGCCCAGAGATCTGACCAGTCTCCTCCCCACACTCTCTGGTGTATCTCATACATCAGGAGCCATCAGCCCCTATTATATTCCTGCTCTCCTCTCACATCATGTCACTGTGTGTTACCAGCCCAGAGATCTGACCAGTCTCCTCCCCACACTCTCTGGTGTATCTCATACATCAGGAGCCATCAGCCCCTATTATACTCCTGCTCTCCTCCTCACATCATGTCACTGTGTGTTACCAGCCCAGAGATCTGACCAGTCTCCTCCCCACACTCTCTGGTGTATCTCATACATCAGGAGACATCAGCCCCTATTATACTCCTGCTCTCCCCCTCACATCATGTCACTGTGTGTTACCAGCCCAGAGATCTGACCAGTCTCCTCACACTCTCTGGTGTATCTCATACATCAGGAGACATCAGCCCCTATTATACTCCTGCTCTCCCCCTCACATCATGTCACTGTGTGTTACCAGCCCAGAGATCTGACCAGTCTCCTCCCCACACTCTCTGGTGTATCTCATACATCAGGAGCCATCAGCCCCTATTATACTCCTGCTCTCCCCCTCACATCCTGTCACTGTGTGTTACCAGCCCAGAGATCTGACCAGTCTCCTCCCCACACTATCTGGTGTATCTCATACATCAGTAGCCATCAGCCCCTATTATACTCCTGCTCTCCCCCTCACATCATGTCACTGTGTGTTACCAGCCCAGAGATCTGACCAGTCTCCTCCCCACACTCTCTGGTGTATCTCGTACATCAGGAGACATCAGCCCCTATTATACTCCTGCTCTCCCCTCACATCATGTCACTGTGTGTTACCAGCCCAGAGATCTGACCAGTCTCCTCCCCACACTCTCAGGTGTATCTCATACATCAGGAGCCATCAGCCCCTATTATACTCCTGCTCTCCCCCTCACATCATGTCACTGTGTGTTACCAGCCCAGAGATCTGACCAGTCTCCTCCCCACACTCTCTGGTGTATCTCATACATCAGGAGACATCAGCCCCTATTATACTCCTGCTCTCCCCCTCACATCATGTCACTGTGTGTTACCAGCCCAGAGATCTGACCAGTCTCCTCCCCACACTCTCTGGTGTATCTCATACATCAGGAGCCATCAGCCCCTATTATACTCCTGCTCTCCCCCTCACATCATGTCACTGTGTGTTACCAGCCCAGAGATCTGACCAGTCTCCTCCCCACACTCTCTGGTGTATCTCATACATCAGGAGCCATCAGCCCCTATTATACTCCTGCTCTCCCCCTCACATCATGTCACTGTGTGTTACCAGCCCAGAGATCTGACCAGTCTCCTCCCCACACTCTCTGCTGTATCTCATACATCAGGAGACATCAGCCCCTATTATACTCCTGCTCTCCCCCTCACATCATGTCACTGTGTGTTACCAGCCCAGAGATCTGGCCAGTCTCCTCCCCACACTCTCTGGTATATCTCATACAGCCGGAGCCATCAGCCCCTATTATACTCCTGTTCTCCTCCTCATATCCTGTCACTGTGTGTTACCAGCCCAGAGATCTGACCAGTCTCCTCCCCACACTCTCTGGTGTATCTCATACATCAGGAGACATCAGCCCCTATTATACTCCTGCTCTCCCCTCACATCATGTCACTGTGTGTTACCAGCCCAGAGATCTGACCAGTCTCCTCCCCACACTCTCTGGTGTATCTCATACATCAGGAGCCATCAGCCCCTATTATACTCCTGCTCCTCCCTCACATCATGTCACTGTGTGTTACCAGCCCAGAGATCTGACCAGTCTCCTCCCCACACTCCCTGGTGTATCTCATACATCAGGATCCATCAGCCCCTATTATACTCCTGCTCTCCCCCCTCACATCATGTCACTGTGTTTTACCAGCCCAGAGATCTGACCAGTCTCCTCCCCACACTCTCTGGTGTATCTCATACATCAGGAGCCATCAGCCCCTATTATACTCCTGCTCTCCCCTCACATCATGTCACTGTGTGTTACCAGCCCAGAGATCTGACCAGTCTCCTCCCCACACTCTCTGGTGTATCTCATACATCAGGAGCCATCAGCCCCTATTATATTCCTGCTCTCCTCTCACATCATGTCACTGTGTGTTACCAGCCCAGAGATCTGACCAGTCTCCTCACACTCTCTGGTGTATCTCATACATCAGGAGACATCAGCCCCTATTATACTCCTGCTCTCCCCCTCACATCATGTCACTGTGTGTCACTAGCCCAGAGATCTGACCAGTGTCCTCCCCACACTCTCTGGTGTATCTCATACATCAGGAGACATCAGCCCCTATTATACTCCTGCTCTCCCCTCACATCATGTCACTGTGTGTTACCAGCCCAGAGATCTGACCAGTCTCCTCCCCACACTCTCTGGTGTATCTCATACATCAGGAGCCATCAGCCCCTATTATATTCCTGCTCTCCTCTCACATCATGTCACTGTGTGTTACCAGCCCAGAGATCTGACCAGTCTCCTCCCCACACTCTCTGGTGTATCTCATACATCAGGAGCCATCAGCCCCTATTATACTCCTGCTCTCCTCCTCACATCATGTCACTGTGTGTTACCAGCCCAGAGATCTGACCAGTCTCCTCCCCACACTCTCTGGTGTATCTCATACATCAGGAGACATCAGCCCCTATTATACTCCTGCTCTCCCCCTCACATCATGTCACTGTGTGTTACCAGCCCAGAGATCTGACCAGTCTCCTCACACTCTCTGGTGTATCTCATACATCAGGAGACATCAGCCCCTATTATACTCCTGCTCTCCCCCTCACATCATGTCACTGTGTGTTACCAGCCCAGAGATCTGACCAGTCTCCTCCCCACACTCTCTGGTGTATCTCATACATCAGGAGCCATCAGCCCCTATTATACTCCTGCTCTCCCCCTCACATCCTGTCACTGTGTGTTACCAGCCCAGAGATCTGACCAGTCTCCTCCCCACACTATCTGGTGTATCTCATACATCAGTAGCCATCAGCCCCTATTATACTCCTGCTCTCCCCCTCACATCATGTCACTGTGTGTTACCAGCCCAGAGATCTGACCAGTCTCCTCCCCACACTCTCTGGTGTATCTCATACATCAGGAGACATCAGCCCCTATTATACTCCTGCTCTCCCCCTCACATCATGTCACTGTGTGTTACCAGCCCAGAGATCTGACCAGTCTCCTCCCCACACTCTCTGGTATATCTCATACAGCCGGAGCCATCAGCCCCTATTATACTCCTGTTCTCCTCCTCATATCCTGTCACTGTGTGTTACCAGCCCAGAGATCTGACCAGTCTCCTCCCCACACTCTCTGGTGTATCTCATACATCAGGAGACATCAGCCCCTATTATACTCCTGCTCTCCCCCTCACATCATGTCACTGTGTGTTACCAGCCCAGAGATCTGACCAGTCTCCTCCCCACACTCTCTGGTGTATCTCATACATCAGGAGACATCAGCCCCTATTATACTCCTGCTCTCCCCCTCACATCCTGTCACTGTGTGTTACCAGCCCAGAGATCTGACCAGTCTCCTCCCCACACTATCTGGTGTATCTCATACATCAGTAGCCATCAGCCCCTATTATACTCCTGCTCTCCCCCTCACATCATGTCACTGTGTGTTACCAGCCCAGAGATCTGACCAGTCTCCTCCCCACACTCTCTGGTGTATCTCATACATCAGGAGACATCAGCCCCTATTATACTCCTGCTCTCCCCTCACATCATGTCACTGTGTGTTACCAGCCCAGAGATCTGACCAGTCTCCTCCCCACACTCTCTGGTGTATCTCATACATCAGGAGCCATCAGCCCCTATTATACTCCTGCTCTCCCCCTCACATCATGTCACTGTGTGTTACCAGCCCAGAGATCTGACCAGTCTCCTCCCCACACTCTCTGGTGTATCTCATACATCAGGAGACATCAGCCCCTATTATACTCCTGCTCTCCCCTCACATCATGTCACTGTGTGTTACCAGCCCAGAGATCTGACCAGTCTCCTCCCCACACTCTCTGGTGTATCTCATACATCAGGAGCCATCAGCCCCTATTATACTCCTGCTCTCCCCCTCACATCATGTCACTGTGTGTTACCAGCCCAGAGATCTGACCAGTCTCCTCCCCACACTCTCTGGTGTATCTCATACATCAGGAGCCATCAGCCCCTATTATACTCCTGCTCTCCCCCTCACATCATGTCACTGTGTGTTACCAGCCCAGAGATCTGACCAGTCTCCTCCCCACACTCTCTGGTGTATCTCATACATCAGGAGCCATCAGCCCCTATTATACTCCTGCTCTCCCCCTCACATCCTGTCACTGTGTGTTACCAGCCCAGAGATCTGACCAGTCTCCTCCCCACACTATCTGGTGTATCTCATACATCAGTAGCCATCAGCCCCTATTATACTCCTGCTCTCCCCCTCACATCATGTCACTGTGTGTTACCAGCCCAGAGATCTGACCAGTCTCCTCCCCACACTCTCTGGTGTATCTCATACATCAGGAGACATCAGCCCCTATTATACTCCTGCTCTCCCCCTCACATCATGTCACTGTGTGTCACTAGCCCAGAGATCTGACCAGTGTCCTCCCCACACTCTCTGGTGTATCTCATACATCAGGAGACATCAGCCCCTATTATACTCCTGCTCTCCCCCTCACATCATGTCACTGTGTGTCACTAGCCCAGAGATCTGACCAGTCTCCTCCCCACACTCTCTGGTGTATCTCATACATCAGGAGCCATCAGCCCCTATTATACTCCTGCTCTCCCCTCACATCATGTCACTGTGTGTTACCAGCCCAGAGATCTGACCAGTCTCCTCCCCACACTCTCTGGTGTATCTCATACATCAGGAGCCATCAGCCCCTATTATATTCCTGCTCTCCTCTCACATCATGTCACTGTGTGTTACCAGCCCAGAGATCTGACCAGTCTCCTCCCCACACTCTCTGGTGTATCTCATACATCAGGAGCCATCAGCCCCTATTATACTCCTGCTCTCCTCCTCACATCATGTCACTGTGTGTTACCAGCCCAGAGATCTGACCAGTCTCCTCCCCACACTCTCTGGTGTATCTCATACATCAGGAGACATCAGCCCCTATTATACTCCTGCTCTCCCCCTCACATCATGTCACTGTGTGTTACCAGCCCAGAGATCTGACCAGTCTCCTCACACTCTCTGGTGTATCTCATACATCAGGAGACATCAGCCCCTATTATACTCCTGCTCTCCCCCTCACATCATGTCACTGTGTGTTACCAGCCCAGAGATCTGACCAGTCTCCTCCCCACACTCTCTGGTGTATCTCATACATCAGGAGCCATCAGCCCCTATTATACTCCTGCTCTCCCCCTCACATCCTGTCACTGTGTGTTACCAGCCCAGAGATCTGACCAGTCTCCTCCCCACACTATCTGGTGTATCTCATACATCAGTAGCCATCAGCCCCTATTATACTCCTGCTCTCCCCCTCACATCATGTCACTGTGTGTTACCAGCCCAGAGATCTGACCAGTCTCCTCCCCACACTCTCTGGTGTATCTCATACATCAGGAGACATCAGCGCCTATTATACTCCTGCTCTCCCCTCACATCATGTCACTGTGTGTTACCAGCCCAGAGATCTGACCAGTCTCCTCCCCACACTCTCTGGTGTATCTCATACATCAGGAGCCATCAGCCCCTATTATACTCCTGCTCTCCCCCTCACATCATGTCACTGTGTGTTACCAGCCCAGAGATCTGACCAGTCTCCTCCCCACACTCTCTGGTGTATCTCATACATCAGGAGTCATCAGCCCCTATTATACTCCTGCTCTCCCCCTCACATCATGTCACTGTGTGTTACCAGCCCAGAGATCTGACCAGTCTCCTCCCCACACTCTCTGGTGTGTCTCATACATCAGGAGACATCAGCCTCTATTATACTCCTGCTCTCCCCCTCACATCATGTCACCGTGTGTTACCAGCCCAGAGATCTGACCAGTCTCCTCCCCACACTCTCTGGTGTATCTCATACATCAGGAGCCATCAGCCCATATTATACTCCTGCTCTCCCCCTCACATCATGTCACTGTGTGTTTCCAGCCCAGAGATCTGACCAGTCTCCTCCCCACACTCTCTGGTGTATCTCATACATCAGGAGCCATCAGGCCCTATTATACTCCTGCTCTCCCCCCTCACATCATGTCACTGTGTGTTACCAGACCAGAGATCTGACCAGTCTCCTCCCCACACTCCCTGGTGTATCTCATACATCAGGAGCCATCAGCCCCTATTATACTCCTGCTCTCCCCTCACATCATGTCACTGTGTGTTACCAGCCCAGAGATCTGACCAGTCTCCTCCCCACACTCTCTGGTGTATCTCATACATCAGGAGCCATCAGCCCCTATTATACTCCTGCTCTCCCCCTCACATCATGTCACTGTGTGTTACCAGCCCAGAGATCTGACCAGTCTCCTCCCCACACTCTCTGGTGTATCTCATACATCAGGAGACATCAGCCCCTATTATACTCCTGCTCTCCCCTCACATCATGTCACTGTGTGTTACCAGCCCAGAGATCTGACCAGTCTCCTCCCCACACTCTCTGGTGTATCTCATACATCAGGAGCCATCAGCCCCTATTATACTCCTGCTCTCCCCCTCACATCATGTCACTGTGTGTTACCAGCCCAGAGATCTGACCAGTCTCCTCCCCACACTCTCTGGTGTATCTCATACATCAGGAGCCATCAGCCCCTATTATACTCCTGCTCTCCCCCTCACATCATGTCACTGTGTGTTACCAGCCCAGAGATCTGACCAGTCTCCTCCCCACACTCTCTGGTGTATCTCATACATCAGGAGCCATCAGCCCCTATTATACTCCTGCTCTCCCCCTCACATCCTGTCACTGTGTGTTACCAGCCCAGAGATCTGACCAGTCTCCTCCCCACACTATCTGGTGTATCTCATACATCAGTAGCCATCAGCCCCTATTATACTCCTGCTCTCCCCCTCACATCATGTCACTGTGTGTTACCAGCCCAGAGATCTGACCAGTCTCCTCCCCACACTCTCTGGTGTATCTCATACATCAGGAGACATCAGCCCCTATTATACTCCTGCTCTCCCCCTCACATCATGTCACTGTGTGTTACCAGCCTAGAGATCTGACCAGTCTCCTCCCCACACTCTCTGGTATATCTCATACAGCCGGAGCCATCAGCCCCTATTATACTCCTGTTCTCCTCCTCATATCCTGTCACTGTGTGTTACCAGCCCAGAGATCTGACCAGTCTCCTCCCCACACTCTCTGGTATATCTCATACAGCCGGAGCCATCAGCCCCTATTATACTCCTGTTCTCCTCCTCATATCCTGTCACTGTGTGTTACCAGCCCAGAGATCTGACCAGTCTCCTCCCCACACTCTCTGGTGTGTCTCATACATCAGGAGACATCAGCCCCTATTATACTCCTGCTCTCCCCCTCACATCCTGTCACTGTGTGTTACCAGCCCAGAGATCTGACCAGTCTCCTCCCCACACTCTCTGGTGTATCTCATACATCAGGAGACATCAGCCCCTATTATACTCCTGCTCTCCCCTCACATCATGTCACTGTGTGTTACCAGCCCAGAGATCTGACCAGTCTCCTCCCCACACTCTCTTTTGTATCTCATACATCAGGAGCCATCAGCCCCTATTATACTCCTGCTCTCCCCCTCACATCATGTCACTGTGTGTTACCAGCCCAGAGATCTGACCAGTCTCCTCCCCACACTCTCTGGTGTATCTCATACATCAGGAGACATCAGGCCCTATTATACTCCTGCTCTCCCCCCTCACATCATGTCACTGTGTGTTACCAGACCAGAGATCTGACCAGTCTCCTCCCCACACTCCCTGGTGTATCTCATACATCAGGAGCCATCAGCCCCTATTATACTCCTGCTCTCCCCTCACATCATGTCACTGTGTGTTACCAGCCCAGAGATCTGACCAGTCTCCTCCCCACACTCTCTGGTGTATCTCATACATCAGGAGCCATCAGCCCCTATTATACTCCTGCTCTCCCCCTCACATCATGTCACTGTGTGTTACCAGCCCAGAGATCTGACCAGTCTCCTCCCCACACTCTCTGGTGTATCTCATACATCAGGAGACATCAGCCCCTATTATACTCCTGCTCTCCCCTCACATCATGTCACTGTGTGTTACCAGCCCAGAGATCTGACCAGTCTCCTCCCCACACTCTCTGGTGTATCTCATACATCAGGAGCCATCAGCCCCTATTATACTCCTGCTCTCCCCCTCACATCATGTCACTGTGTGTTACCAGCCCAGAGATCTGACCAGTCTCCTCCCCACACTCTCTGGTGTATCTCATACATCAGGAGCCATCAGCCCCTATTATACTCCTGCTCTCCCCCTCACATCATGTCACTGTGTGTTACCAGCCCAGAGATCTGACCAGTCTCCTCCCCACACTCTCTGGTGTATCTCATACATCAGGAGCCATCAGCCCCTATTATACTCCTGCTCTCCCCCTCACATCCTGTCACTGTGTGTTACCAGCCCAGAGATCTGACCAGTCTCCTCCCCACACTATCTGGTGTATCTCATACATCAGTAGCCATCAGCCCCTATTATACTCCTGCTCTCCCCCTCACATCATGTCACTGTGTGTTACCAGCCCAGAGATCTGACCAGTCTCCTCCCCACACTCTCTGGTGTATCTCATACATCAGGAGACATCAGCCCCTATTATACTCCTGCTCTCCCCCTCACATCATGTCACTGTGTGTTACCAGCCCAGAGATCTGACCAGTCTCCTCCCCACACTCTCTGGTATATCTCATACAGCCGGAGCCATCAGCCCCTATTATACTCCTGTTCTCCTCCTCATATCCTGTCACTGTGTGTTACCAGCCCAGAGATCTGACCAGTCTCCTCCCCACACTCTCTGGTGTGTCTCATACATCAGGAGACATCAGCCTCTATTATACTCCTGCTCTCCCCCTCACATCATGTCACCGTGTGTTACCAGCCCAGAGATCTGACCAGTCTCCTCCCCACACTCTCTGGTGTATCTCATACATCAGGAGCCATCAGCCCATATTATACTCCTGCTCTCCCCCTCACATCATGTCACTGTGTGTTTCCAGCCCAGAGATCTGACCAGTCTCCTCCCCACACTCTCTGGTGTATCTCATACATCAGGAGCCATCAGGCCCTATTATACTCCTGCTCTCCCCCCTCACATCATGTCACTGTGTGTCACTAGCCCAGAGATCTGACCAGTCTCCTCCCCACACTCTCTGGTGTATCTCATACATCAGGAGCCATCAGCCCCTATTATACTCCTGCTCTCCCCTCACATCATGTCACTGTGTGTTACCAGCCCAGAGATCTGACCAGTCTCCTCCCCACACTCTCTGGTGTATCTCATACATCAGGAGCCATCAGCCCCTATTATATTCCTGCTCTCCCCCTCACATCATGTCACTGTGTGTTACCAGCCCAGAGATCTGACCAGTCTCCTCCCCACACTCTCTGGTGTATCTCATACATCAGGAGACATCAGCCCCTATTATACTCCTGCTCTCCCCCTCACATCATGTCACTGTGTGTTACCAGCCCAGAGATCTGACCAGTCTCCTCCCCACACTCTCTGGTATATCTCATACAGCCGGAGCCATCAGCCCCTATTATACTCCTGTTCTCCTCCTCATATCCTGTCACTGTGTGTTACCAGCCCAGAGATCTGACCAGTCTCCTCCCCACACTCTCTGGTGTATCTCATACATCAGGAGACATCAGCCCCTATTATACTCCTGCTCTCCCCCTCACATCATGTCACTGTGTGTTACCAGCCCAGAGATCTGACCAGTCTCCTCCCCACACTCTCTGGTGTATCTCATACATCAGGAGACATCAGCCCCTATTATACTCCTGCTCTCCCCCTCACATCCTGTCACTGTGTGTTACCAGCCCAGAGATCTGACCAGTCTCCTCCCCACACTATCTGGTGTATCTCATACATCAGTAGCCATCAGCCCCTATTATACTCCTGCTCTCCCCCTCACATCATGTCACTGTGTGTTACCAGCCCAGAGATCTGACCAGTCTCCTCCCCACACTCTCTGGTGTATCTCATACATCAGGAGACATCAGCCCCTATTATACTCCTGCTCTCCCCTCACATCATGTCACTGTGTGTTACCAGCCCAGAGATCTGACCAGTCTCCTCCCCACACTCTCTGGTGTATCTCATACATCAGGAGACATCAGCCCCTATTATACTCCTGCTCTCCCCCTCACATGGGTGGGCTGGTCTCTTCAAAGTGTTGCTGGGATTTCTAAGTGAGTTGGAAACAGTATAAAGCAGGAGCTGGAAGCCGAGTGAAAAGGAGGAGCAGTGAGCTGGAACAACTGCAACTGCTAAGTGGAGTATAGGTGCCGCAGGAGAGAGTACTACGGCTGCATAAAAGTGAAGGACCAAGAACCGCACAAAGATAGATAAGTATAAGCCATCTTAATTATTGTATAAGTGATATTGCTTGTCTTCTATTTTTTATTTTTGCTGCTTTTTCTTTGAGTGTAACAGGGAGTTAGACCTTGCAAACAATATGGGAGGGGCTGTGATTGAGGACCTCACTCAGTGCATGTCGTGCAAGATGTATGCACACCTGGAGCTACCGGCCCAGTGTGAATACATCTGCACGAGGTGTGTGCGAACGGCTGCCCTGGAAGCCCAGGTAACTGATCTAGAGCAAACCGTTACGCAACTGAGGGGGATTCACAATCTCGAGCGTAGTTTAGACAGAACGGTGGAGGAGTTGCGGGAGGGGTCACTGGTAGAAGAGGATGATCAGGTAGCCAGTTGGGTCACAGTTAGAAGGAAGAATAAGAGGGGGAGGCACGTCATCTCCGAACTATCAAACCCGAACAAATTTGCCCGATTGGACAAGGAATCGGAGGATGATAGCGAAGAAATGACGGTGCCGGAGGAGACTGCTCCCTCTAGCATCCAGAGGTGCGGTCCCTCTGGCGCGGTTGGGATAAAAGATAGAGAGGTACCTAGTCAAATGGTGGTGGTAGGGGATTCTATCATCAGGAAGGCAGATAGGGCAATCTGCTACCGGGACCGTGATCGCCGTACAGTCTGTTGTCTCCCGGGTGCTCGGGTACGGCACATCGCGGACCGGGTAGATAGATTGTTGGGAGGGGCTGGCAAAGACCCGGCGGTCTTGGTGCACGTTGGCACCAATGACAAAGTTAGCGGAAGGTGGGATGTCCTTAAGAAAGACTATAGGGACTTAGGAAAGAAACTGAAGGCAAGGACATCTAAGGTAATATTCTCGGAATTATTACCCGTGCCACGCGCTAGTCCAGGGAGGCAGAGGGAGATTAGGGAGGTAAATGTGTGGCTTAGGGATTGGTGCAGGAAAGAGGGGTTTGTGTTCCTGGAACACTGGGCGGACTTCTCAGTCAGACGCCATCTCTTTTGTCGTGACGGATTGCACCTGACTGAGGAGGGGGCAGCGGTGCTGGGGGGAAGGATGGTTAGAAGGTTGGAGGAGATTTTAAACTAGGAGCCTGGGGGGAGGGTTTAGCTAAAAACTACGGGTCATGTAGTGAGAATAGTGGGGATGGCGGTAGTAAACAAAATGGGGGAGAAGTTGGGGGGAGGGTAAGAGCAGGCAGTAAGGTTATTAACATGGGTACTAAAAGGGATTTTACCAAAGCACGAACCAATGACGATTACAGGTCATCCTTGCCACATAAGGTGAAAGATGTCCCTAATGCAAGGGAAAATACTTATCTTAGTTGTATGTATGTAAACGCCAGAAGCATTACTGGTAAAAAGGGTGAACTAGAAATACTTGCAGCAAGCAAACAGTATGATATTATAGGCATTACTGAAACTTGGTGGGATGAATCTCATGATTGGACAGTCAATCTAGAGGGCTATACACTGTTTAGGAGAGACAGACTAAATAAAAAGGGTGGAGGGGTGTGTCTGTACGTAAAGCCGTTTTTAAAACCTAATATATGGGAAGATACTCAGGAGGGTACTGTAGACACTGTTGAGACACTATGGGTAGAAATTGCATGCGGGGAAAAAGGAACAAAAAAGTTAGTATTGGGTGTATGCTATAGGCCGCCTGGTATCAACGCATCTGATGATGAATTGTTACTAAAGCAAATTGAAAAAGCAGCAGGAGTAGGAGACATAGTAGTGATGGGAGATTTTAACTATCCAGAGATAAACTGGAAAAACGATTCATGTGATACTGCTAGGGGCAGTATGTTTTTAAACACACTAAATGATAACTACCTAGTCCAACTAATTGAGGAACCAACTAGGTACAATGCAATCTTAGACCTGGTATTAACAAACAATCAGGATTTGGTATCGGGTATTATAGTAGGGGAACCCATAGGAAACAGCGACCATAATATGGTCACCTTCAATATCAGTTTCTACAAACAGCCCTATACTGGCTCAACTAGGACTTTAAATTTTAGCAAAGCAAATTTTGAAATGATGAGGGTATTTTTCAGGGATATTGAATGGGAAGGTTTGTTTTTAGGAAAAAATACTACGGAGAAATGGGAGGTACTAAAATTCCTGCTAGCTAAAAATACACTCAAATATATTCCTATGAGTAGCAAAAAAGGGAATAAAAATCATAAACCGATGTGGCTTAACAAAAAGATTAAGGAACTTATGGGCAAGAAAAGGCGAGCATTTAAAAAATACAAATCTGACGGGGAAGCAGAGTCATTTCAGCACTATAAGGAATGTAACAAAAATTGCAAAAAGGAAATAAGAGCGGCTAAAGTAGAAACTGAAAAACTAGTAGCAAAGGAAAGCAAATCAAATCCCAAAAAATTCTTTAAATACATCAATAGCAAGAGATTAAAAAAGGAGAGTATAGGCCCTTTGAAGGACACGTTGGGAGTCTTAAGCAAAAATGATAATGACATAGCGAACACACTAAATGAGTTTTTTTCAACAGTATTCACTAGAGAGGACCCAATTCAGGGACTGACACACAATCTCAATAAGGACAATAACACACTGATAGGTACTTATTTAAGCGAGGAAGTAGTCTGTCACCGATTAAAACATTTAAAGATTAATAAATCACCAGGGCCCGATGGTATTCATCCAAGGGTTCTAATGGAGCTTCACTCTGAACTGGCAAAACCGCTATCTCTGATCTTTGAGGATTCAGTTATATCAGGTATGGTTCCCAAAGACTGGCGTATAGCGGAAGTAGTGCCTATATTCAAAAAGGGAAGTAAAGCTGAACCAGGTAATTATAGACCAGTTAGTCTTACATCTATAGTGGGGAAAGTATTGGAAGGTATTCTAAGAGATAGTATTCAGAAGTTCCTTGAAACCAATAAGGTCATTAAAAGGAATCAACATGGGTTTATGAAGGACAGATCCTGTCAAACCAACTTACTTGGCTTTTATGAAACAGTAAGCGCAAACCTAGATCAGGGTAAAGACGTGGATGTAATCTTTTTAGACTTTGCCAAAGCGTTTGATACTGTACCTCACATGAGACTTATATACAAGCTACAAGAATCAGGGCTAGGAAGCACAATATGCACTTGGGTCAAAAACTGGTTAGATAATAGGAAGCAGCGCGTTGTGGTTAATGGATATTTTTCAACTTGGACTGAAGTGCTAAGTGGTGTGCCGCAAGGCTCAGTATTAGGACCGCTATTGTTCAATATTTTCATTAACGACCTAACAGAAGGTCTAGAGAGCATGGTGTCAATTTTTGCAGATGATACCAAATTGTGTAAGGCTATAAATACAGAGGAGGATGCAGAGTCTCTTCAGAACGACTTAGTTAAATTAGAAGCATGGGCAGCCAAATGGAGAATGCGCTTCAACACAGACAAGTGTAAGGTAATGCACTGTGGTAACAAGAACAAAAATTACACCTACCTACTAAATGGGGTAAAACTAGGGGATTCTGTACTGGAAAAGGACTTAGGTGTCCTCATAGATAGCAAGCTAAGCAGTAGTACCCAAAGTAGGACTGCAGCAAAGAAGGCTAATAAGATATTAGCATGCATAAAACGGGGTATTGATGCTAGGGACGAGAGTATTATACTCCCATTATATAAATCCCTAGTGAGGCCACACCTTGAATACTGTGTACAGTTCTGGGCACCGTACTACAAAAAGGATATCCTGGAGCTTGAAAAGGTACAAAGGAGGGCGACCAAACTAATTAAGGGCATGGAGACGATGGAATACAAGGAAAGGCTTGAAAGACTAGGCATGTTTACATTGGAAAAGCGGAGACTAAGAGGGGATATGATCAACATCTACAAATATATAAGGGGACAATACTCAGAGCTTGCGCGGGACCTGTTTTTGGTTAGATCAACACAGAGGACTCGTGGACACTCGCTCAGGTTAGAGGAGAGGAGATTCCGCACAATACGGCGTAAAGGCTTTTTCACGGTAAGGACAATACGTGTTTGGAATTCCCTGCCCGAGGGAGTTGTAATGGCGGAATCTGTCAACACCTTTAAGAATGGGTTAGATAAATTCCTATTGGATAAGGATATCCAGGGGTATGGTGCATAGTCATGCATTATAGTTACTATTTAGTCAAATCATCATGCAGAGGACACCACAAATAGGTTGAACTCGATGGACAATTGTCTTTTTTCAACCTCAGATACTATGTTACTATGTTACTATGTTACATCATGTCACTGTGTGTTACCAGCCCAGAGATCTGACCAGTCTCCTCCCCACACTCTCTGGTATATCTCATACAGCCGGAGCCATCAGCCCCTATTATACTCCTGTTCTCCTCCTCATATCCTGTCACTGTGTGTTACCAGCCCAGAGATCTGACCAGTCTCCTCCCCACACTCTCTGGTGTATCTCATACATCAGGAGCCATCAGCCCCTATTATACTCCTGCTCTCCCCCTCACATCATGTCACTGTGTGTTACCAGCCCAGAGATCTGACCAGTCTCCTCCCCACACTCTCTGGTGTATCTCATACATCAGGAGACATCAGCCCCTATTATACTCCTGCTCTCCCCTCACATCATGTCACTGTGTGTTACCAGCCCAGAGATCTGACCAGTCTCCTCCCCACACTCTCTGGTGTATCTCATACATCAGGAGCCATCAGCCCCTATTATACTCCTGCTCTCCCCCTCACATCATGTCACTGTGTGTTACCAGCCCAGAGATCTGACCAGTCTCCTCCCCACACTCTCTGGTGTATCTCATACATCAGGAGCCATCAGCCCCTATTATACTCCTGCTCTCCCCCTCACATCATGTCACTGTGTGTTACCAGCCCAGAGATCTGACCAGTCTCCTCCCCACACTCTCTGGTGTATCTCATACATCAGGAGCCATCAGCCCCTATTATACTCCTGCTCTCCCCCTCACATCCTGTCACTGTGTGTTACCAGCCCAGAGATCTGACCAGTCTCCTCCCCACACTATCTGGTGTATCTCATACATCAGTAGCCATCAGCCCCTATTATACTCCTGCTCTCCCCCTCACATCATGTCACTGTGTGTTACCAGCCCAGAGATCTGACCAGTCTCCTCCCCACACTCTCTGGTGTATCTCATACATCAGGAGACATCAGCCCCTATTATACTCCTGCTCTCCCCCTCACATCATGTCACTGTGTGTTACCAGCCCAGAGATCTGACCAGTCTCCTCCCCACACTCTCTGGTATATCTCATACAGCCGGAGCCATCAGCCCCTATTATACTCCTGTTCTCCTCCTCATATCCTGTCACTGTGTGTTACCAGCCCAGAGATCTGACCAGTCTCCTCCCCACACTCTCTGGTGTATCTCATACATCAGGAGACATCAGCCCCTATTATACTCCTGCTCTCCCCTCACATCATGTCACTGTGTGTTACCAGCCCAGAGATCTGACCAGTCTCCTCCCCACACTCTCTGGTGTATCTCATACATCAGGAGCCATCAGCCCCTATTATACTCCTGCTCCTCCCTCACATCATGTCACTGTGTGTTACCAGCCCAGAGATCTGACCAGTCTCCTCCCCACACTCTCTGGTGTATCTCATACATCAGGAGACATCAGCCCCTATTATACTCCTGCTCTCCCCTCACATCATGTCACTGTGTGTTACCAGCCCAGAGATCTGACCAGTCTCCTCCCCACACTCTCTGGTGTGTCTCATACATCAGGAGACATCAGCCTCTATTATACTCCTGCTCTCCCCCTCACATCATGTCACCGTGTGTTACCAGCCCAGAGATCTGACCAGTCTCCTCCCCACACTCTCTGGTGTATCTCATACATCAGGAGCCATCAGCCCATATTATACTCCTGCTCTCCCCCTCACATCATGTCACTGTGTGTTTCCAGCCCAGAGATCTGACCAGTCTCCTCCCCACACTCTCTGGTGTATCTCATACATCAGGAGCCATCAGGCCCTATTATACTCCTGCTCTCCCCCCTCACATCATGTCACTGTGTGTTACCAGACCAGAGATCTGACCAGTCTCCTCCCCACACTCCCTGGTGTATCTCATACATCAGGAGCCATCAGCCCCTATTATACTCCTGCTCTCCCCTCACATCATGTCACTGTGTGTTACCAGCCCAGAGATCTGACCAGTCTCCTCCCCACACTCTCTGGTGTATCTCATACATCAGGAGCCATCAGCCCCTATTATACTCCTGCTCTCCCCCTCACATCATGTCACTGTGTGTTACCAGCCCAGAGATCTGACCAGTCTCCTCCCCACACTCTCTGGTGTATCTCATACATCAGGAGACATCAGCCCCTATTATACTCCTGCTCTCCCCTCACATCATGTCACTGTGTGTTACCAGCCCAGAGATCTGACCAGTCTCCTCCCCACACTCTCTGGTGTATCTCATACATCAGGAGCCATCAGCCCCTATTATACTCCTGCTCTCCCCCTCACATCATGTCACTGTGTGTTACCAGCCCAGAGATCTGACCAGTCTCCTCCCCACACTCTCTGGTGTATCTCATACATCAGGAGCCATCAGCCCCTATTATACTCCTGCTCTCCCCCTCACATCATGTCACTGTGTGTTACCAGCCCAGAGATCTGACCAGTCTCCTCCCCACACTCTCTGGTGTATCTCATACATCAGGAGCCATCAGCCCCTATTATACTCCTGCTCTCCCCCTCACATCCTGTCACTGTGTGTTACCAGCCCAGAGATCTGACCAGTCTCCTCCCCACACTATCTGGTGTATCTCATACATCAGTAGCCATCAGCCCCTATTATACTCCTGCTCTCCCCCTCACATCATGTCACTGTGTGTTACCAGCCCAGAGATCTGACCAGTCTCCTCCCCACACTCTCTGGTGTATCTCATACATCAGGAGACATCAGCCCCTATTATACTCCTGCTCTCCCCCTCACATCATGTCACTGTGTGTTACCAGCCCAGAGATCTGACCAGTCTCCTCCCCACACTCTCTGGTATATCTCATACAGCCGGAGCCATCAGCCCCTATTATACTCCTGTTCTCCTCCTCATATCCTGTCACTGTGTGTTACCAGCCCAGAGATCTGACCAGTCTCCTCCCCACACTCTCTGGTGTGTCTCATACATCAGGAGACATCAGCCCCTATTATACTCCTGCTCTCCCCCTCACATCATGTCACCGTGTGTTACCAGCCCAGAGATCTGACCAGTCTCCTCCCCACACTCTCTGGTGTATCTCATACATCAGGAGCCATCAGCCCATATTATACTCCTGCTCTCCCCCTCACATCATGTCACTGTGTGTTTCCAGCCCAGAGATCTGACCAGTCTCCTCCCCACACTCTCTGGTGTGTCTCATACATCAGGAGACATCAGCCTCTATTATACTCCTGCTCTCCCCCTCACATCATGTCACCGTGTGTTACCAGCCCAGAGATCTGACCAGTCTCCTCCCCACACTCTCTGGTGTATCTCATACATCAGGAGCCATCAGCCCATATTATACTCCTGCTCTCCCCCTCACATCATGTCACTGTGTGTTTCCAGCCCAGAGATCTGACCAGTCTCCTCCCCACACTCTCTGGTGTATCTCATACATCAGGAGCCATCAGCCCCTATTATACTCCTGCTCTCCTCCTCACATCATGTCACTGTGTGTTACCAGCCCAGAGATCTGACCAGTCTCCTCCCCACACTCTCTGGTGTATCTCATACATCAGGAGACATCAGCCCCTATTATACTCCTGCTCTCCCCCTCACATCATGTCACTGTGTGTTACCAGCCCAGAGATCTGACCAGTCTCCTCACACTCTCTGGTGTATCTCATACATCAGGAGCCATCAGCCCCTATTATACTCCTGCTCTCCCCCTCACATCATGTCACTGTGTGTTACCAGCCCAGAGATCTGACCAGTCTCCTCCCCACACTCTCTGGTGTATCTCATACATCAGGAGCCATCAGCCCCTATTATACTCCTGCTCTCCCCCTCACATCCTGTCACTGTGTGTTACCAGCCCAGAGATCTGACCAGTCTCCTCCCCACACTATCTGGTGTATCTCATACATCAGTAGCCATCAGCCCCTATTATACTCCTGCTCTCCCCCTCACATCATGTCACTGTGTGTTACCAGCCCAGAGATCTGACCAGTCTCCTCCCCACACTCTCTGGTGTATCTCATACATCAGGAGACATCAGCCCCTATTATACTCCTGCTCTCCCCTCACATCATGTCACTGTGTGTTACCAGCCCAGAGATCTGACCAGTCTCCTCCCCACACTCTCTGGTGTATCTCATACATCAGGAGCCATCAGCCCCTATTATACTCCTGCTCTCCCCCTCACATCATGTCACTGTGTGTTACCAGCCCAGAGATCTGACCAGTCTCCTCCCCACACTCTCTGGTGTATCTCATACATCAGGAGACATCAGCCCCTATTATACTCCTGCTCTCCCCTCACATCATGTCACTGTGTGTTACCAGCCCAGAGATCTGACCAGTCTCCTCCCCACACTCTCTGGTGTATCTCATACATCAGGAGCCATCAGCCCCTATTATACTCCTGCTCTCCCCCTCACATCATGTCACTGTGTGTTACCAGCCCAGAGATCTGACCAGTCTCCTCCCCACACTCTCTGGTGTATCTCATACATCAGGAGCCATCAGCCCCTATTATACTCCTGCTCTCCCCCTCACATCATGTCACTATGTGTTACCAGCCCAGAGATCTGACCAGTCTCCTCCCCACACTCTCTGGTGTATCTCATACATCAGGAGCCATCAGCCCCTATTATACTCCTGCTCTCCCCCTCACATCCTGTCACTGTGTGTTACCAGCCCAGAGATCTGACCAGTCTCCTCCCCACACTATCTGGTGTATCTCATACATCAGTAGCCATCAGCCCCTATTATACTCCTGCTCTCCCCCTCACATCATGTCACTGTGTGTTACCAGCCCAGAGATCTGACCAGTCTCCTCCCCACACTCTCTGGTGTATCTCATACATCAGGAGACATCAGCCCCTATTATACTCCTGCTCTCCCCCTCACATCATGTCACTGTGTGTTACCAGCCCAGAGATCTGACCAGTCTCCTCCCCACACTCTCTGGTATATCTCATACAGCCGGAGCCATCAGCCCCTATTATACTCCTGTTCTCCTCCTCATATCCTGTCACTGTGTGTTACCAGCCCAGAGATCTGACCAGTCTCCTCCCCACACTCTCTGGTGTATCTCATACATCAGGAGACATCAGCCCCTATTATACTCCTGCTCTCCCCTCACATCATGTCACTGTGTGTTACCAGCCCAGAGATCTGACCAGTCTCCTCCCCACACTCTCTGGTGTGTCTCATACATCAGGAGACATCAGCCTCTATTATACTCCTGCTCTCCCCCTCACATCATGTCACCGTGTGTTACCAGCCCAGAGATCTAACCAGTCTCCTCCCCACACTCTCTGGTGTATCTCATACATCAGGAGCCATCAGCCCATATTATACTCCTGCTCTCCCCCTCACATCATGTCACTGTGTGTTTCCAGCCCAGAGATCTGACCAGTCTCCTCCCCACACTCTCTGGTGTATCTCATACATCAGGAGCCATCAGGCCCTATTATACTCCTGCTCTCCCCCCTCACATCATGTCACTGTGTGTTACCAGACCAGAGATCTGACCAGTCTCCTCCCCACACTCCCTGGTGTATCTCATACATCAGGAGCCATCAGCCCCTATTATACTCCTGCTCTCCCCTCACATCATGTCACTGTGTGTTACCAGCCCAGAGATCTGACCAGTCTCCTCCCCACACTCTCTGGTGTATCTCATACATCAGGAGCCATCAGCCCCTATTATACTCCTGCTCTCCCCCTCACATCATGTCACTGTGTGTTACCAGCCCAGAGATCTGACCAGTCTCCTCCCCACACTCTCTGGTGTATCTCATACATCAGGAGACATCAGCCCCTATTATACTCCTGCTCTCCCCTCACATCATGTCACTGTGTGTTACCAGCCCAGAGATCTGACCAGTCTCCTCCCCACACTCTCTGGTGTATCTCATACATCAGGAGCCATCAGCCCCTATTATACTCCTGCTCTCCCCCTCACATCATGTCACTGTGTGTTACCAGCCCAGAGATCTGACCAGTCTCCTCCCCACACTCTCTGGTGTATCTCATACATCAGGAGCCATCAGCCCCTATTATACTCCTGCTCTCCCCCTCACATCATGTCACTATGTGTTACCAGCCCAGAGATCTGACCAGTCTCCTCCCCACACTCTCTGGTGTATCTCATACATCAGGAGCCATCAGCCCCTATTATACTCCTGCTCTCCCCCTCACATCCTGTCACTGTGTGTTACCAGCCCAGAGATCTGACCAGTCTCCTCCCCACACTATCTGGTGTATCTCATACATCAGTAGCCATCAGCCCCTATTATACTCCTGCTCTCCCCCTCACATCATGTCACTGTGTGTTACCAGCCCAGAGATCTGACCAGTCTCCTCCCCACACTCTCTGGTGTATCTCATACATCAGGAGACATCAGCCCCTATTATACTCCTGCTCTCCCCCTCACATCATGTCACTGTGTGTTACCAGCCCAGAGATCTGACCAGTCTCCTCCCCACACTCTCTGGTATATCTCATACAGCCGGAGCCATCAGCCCCTATTATACTCCTGTTCTCCTCCTCATATCCTGTCACTGTGTGTTACCAGCCCAGAGATCTGACCAGTCTCCTCCCCACACTCTCTGGTGTATCTCATACATCAGGAGACATCAGCCCCTATTATACTCCTGCTCTCCCCTCACATCATGTCACTGTGTGTTACCAGCCCAGAGATCTGACCAGTCTCCTCCCCACACTCTCTGGTGTGTCTCATACATCAGGAGACATCAGCCTCTATTATACTCCTGCTCTCCCCCTCACATCATGTCACCGTGTGTTACCAGCCCAGAGATCTAACCAGTCTCCTCCCCACACTCTCTGGTGTATCTCATACATCAGGAGCCATCAGCCCATATTATACTCCTGCTCTCCCCCTCACATCATGTCACTGTGTGTTTCCAGCCCAGAGATCTGACCAGTCTCCTCCCCACACTCTCTGGTGTATCTCATACATCAGGAGCCATCAGGCCCTATTATACTCCTGCTCTCCCCCCTCACATCATGTCACTGTGTGTTACCAGACCAGAGATCTGACCAGTCTCCTCCCCACACTCCCTGGTGTATCTCATACATCAGGAGCCATCAGCCCCTATTATACTCCTGCTCTCCCCTCACATCATGTCACTGTGTGTTACCAGCCCAGAGATCTGACCAGTCTCCTCCCCACACTCTCTGGTGTATCTCATACATCAGGAGCCATCAGCCCCTATTATACTCCTGCTCTCCCCCTCACATCATGTCACTGTGTGTTACCAGCCCAGAGATCTGACCAGTCTCCTCCCCACACTCTCTGGTGTATCTCATACATCAGGAGACATCAGCCCCTATTATACTCCTGCTCTCCCCTCACATCATGTCACTGTGTGTTACCAGCCCAGAGATCTGACCAGTCTCCTCCCCACACTCTCTGGTGTATCTCATACATCAGGAGCCATCAGCCCCTATTATACTCCTGCTCTCCCCCTCACATCATGTCACTGTGTGTTACCAGCCCAGAGATCTGACCAGTCTCCTCCCCACACTCTCTGGTGTATCTCATACATCAGGAGCCATCAGCCCCTATTATACTCCTGCTCTCCCCCTCACATCATGTCACTGTGTGTTACCAGCCCAGAGATCTGACCAGTCTCCTCCCCACACTCTCTGGTGTATCTCATACATCAGGAGCCATCAGCCCCTATTATACTCCTGCTCTCCCCCTCACATCCTGTCACTGTGTGTTACCAGCCCAGAGATCTGACCAGTCTCCTCCCCACACTATCTGGTGTATCTCATACATCAGTAGCCATCAGCCCCTATTATACTCCTGCTCTCCCCCTCACATCATGTCACTGTGTGTTACCAGCCCAGAGATCTGACCAGTCTCCTCCCCACACTCTCTGGTGTATCTCATACATCAGGAGACATCAGCCCCTATTATACTCCTGCTCTCCCCCTCACATCATGTCACTGTGTGTTACCAGCCCAGAGATCTGACCAGTCTCCTCCCCACACTCTCTGGTATATCTCATACAGCCGGAGCCATCAGCCCCTATTATACTCCTGTTCTCCTCCTCATATCCTGTCACTGTGTGTTACCAGCCCAGAGATCTGACCAGTCTCCTCCCCACACTCTCTGGTGTGTCTCATACATCAGGAGACATCAGCCTCTATTATACTCCTGCTCTCCCCCTCACATCATGTCACCGTGTGTTACCAGCCCAGAGATCTGACCAGTCTCCTCCCCACACTCTCTGGTGTATCTCATACATCAGGAGCCATCAGCCCATATTATACTCCTGCTCTCCCCCTCACATCATGTCACTGTGTGTTTCCAGCCCAGAGATCTGACCAGTCTCCTCCCCACACTCTCTGGTGTATCTCATACATCAGGAGCCATCAGGCCCTATTATACTCCTGCTCTCCCCCCTCACATCATGTCACTGTGTGTCACTAGCCCAGAGATCTGACCAGTCTCCTCCCCACACTCTCTGGTGTATCTCATACATCAGGAGCCATCAGCCCCTATTATACTCCTGCTCTCCCCTCACATCATGTCACTGTGTGTTACCAGCCCAGAGATCTGACCAGTCTCCTCCCCACACTCTCTGGTGTATCTCATACATCAGGAGCCATCAGCCCCTATTATATTCCTGCTCTCCCCCTCACATCATGTCACTGTGTGTTACCAGCCCAGAGATCTGACCAGTCTCCTCCCCACACTCTCTGGTGTATCTCATACATCAGGAGACATCAGCCCCTATTATACTCCTGCTCTCCCCCTCACATCATGTCACTGTGTGTTACCAGCCCAGAGATCTGACCAGTCTCCTCCCCACACTCTCTGGTATATCTCATACAGCCGGAGCCATCAGCCCCTATTATACTCCTGTTCTCCTCCTCATATCCTGTCACTGTGTGTTACCAGCCCAGAGATCTGACCAGTCTCCTCCCCACACTCTCTGGTGTATCTCATACATCAGGAGACATCAGCCCCTATTATACTCCTGCTCTCCCCCTCACATCATGTCACTGTGTGTTACCAGCCCAGAGATCTGACCAGTCTCCTCCCCACACTCTCTGGTGTATCTCATACATCAGGAGACATCAGCCCCTATTATACTCCTGCTCTCCCCTCACATCATGTCACTGTGTGTTACCAGCCCAGAGATCTGACCAGTCTCCTCCCCACACTCTCTGGTGTATCTCATACATCAGGAGCCATCAGCCCCTATTATACTCCTGCTCTCCCCCTCACATCATGTCACTGTGTGTTACCAGCCCAGAGATCTGACCAGTCTCCTCCCCACACTCTCTGGTGTATCTCATACATCAGGAGCCATCAGCCCCTATTATACTCCTGCTCTCCCCCTCACATCATGTCACTGTGTGTTACCAGCCCAGAGATCTGACCAGTCTCCTCCCCACACTCTCTGGTGTATCTCATACATCAGGAGCCATCAGCCCCTATTATACTCCTGCTCTCCCCCTCACATCCTGTCACTGTGTGTTACCAGCCCAGAGATCTGACCAGTCTCCTCCCCACACTATCTGGTGTATCTCATACATCAGTAGCCATCAGCCCCTATTATACTCCTGCTCTCCCCCTCACATCATGTCACTGTGTGTTACCAGCCCAGAGATCTGACCAGTCTCCTCCCCACACTCTCTGGTGTATCTCATACATCAGGAGACATCAGCCCCTATTATACTCCTGCTCTCCCCCTCACATCATGTCACTGTGTGTTACCAGCCCAGAGATCTGACCAGTCTCCTCCCCACACTCTCTGGTATATCTCATACAGCCGGAGCCATCAGCCCCTATTATACTCCTGTTCTCCTCCTCATATCCTGTCACTGTGTGTTACCAGCCCAGAGATCTGACCAGTCTCCTCCCCACACTCTCTGGTGTATCTCATACATCAGGAGACATCAGCCCCTATTATACTCCTGCTCTCCCCTCACATCATGTCACTGTGTGTTACCAGCCCAGAGATCTGACCAGTCTCCTCCCCACACTCTCTGGTGTATCTCATACATCAGGAGCCATCAGCCCCTATTATACTCCTGCTCCTCCCTCACATCATGTCACTGTGTGTTACCAGCCCAGAGATCTGACCAGTCTCCTCCCCACACTCCCTGGTGTATCTCATACATCAGGATCCATCAGCCCCTATTATACTCCTGCTCTCCCCCCTCACATCATGTCACTGTGTTTTACCAGCCCAGAGATCTGACCAGTCTCCTCCCCACACTATCTGGTGTATCTCATACATCAGGAGACATCAGCCCCTATTATACTCCTGCTCTCCCCCTCACATCATGTCACTGTGTGTTACCAGCCCAGAGATCTGACCAGTCTCCTCCCCACACTCTCTGGTATATCTCATACAGCCGGAGCCATCAGCCCCTATTATACTCCTGTTCTCCTCCTCATATCCTGTCACTGTGTGTTACCAGCCCAGCGATCTGACCAGTCTCCTCCCCACACTCTCTGGTGTGTCTCATACATCAGGAGACATCAGCCTCTATTATACTCCTGCTCTCCTCTCACATCATGTCACTGTGTGTTACCAGCCCAGAGATCTGACCAGTCTCCTCACACTCTCTGGTGTATCTCATACATCAGGAGACATCAGCCCCTATTATACTCCTGCTCTCCCCCTCACATCATGTCACTGTGTGTCACTAGCCCAGAGATCTGACCAGTGTCCTCCCCACACTCTCTGGTGTATCTCATACATCAGGAGACATCAGCCCCTATTATACTCCTGCTCTCCCCCTCACATCATGTCACTGTGTGTCACTAGCCCAGAGATCTGACCAGTCTCCTCCCCACACTCTCTGGTGTATCTCATACATCAGGAGCCATCAGCCCCTATTATACTCCTGCTCTCCCCTCACATCATGTCACTGTGTGTTACCAGCCCAGAGATCTGACCAGTCTCCTCCCCACACTCTCTGGTGTATCTCATACATCAGGAGCCATCAGCCCCTATTATATTCCTGCTCTCCTCTCACATCATGTCACTGTGTGTTACCAGCCCAGAGATCTGACCAGTCTCCTCCCCACACTCTCTGGTGTATCTCATACATCAGGAGCCATCAGCCCCTATTATACTCCTGCTCTCCTCCTCACATCATGTCACTGTGTGTTACCAGCCCAGAGATCTGACCAGTCTCCTCCCCACACTCTCTGGTGTATCTCATACATCAGGAGACATCAGCCCCTATTATACTCCTGCTCTCCCCCTCACATCATGTCACTGTGTGTTACCAGCCCAGAGATCTGACCAGTCTCCTCACACTCTCTGGTGTATCTCATACATCAGGAGACATCAGCCCCTATTATACTCCTGCTCTCCCCCTCACATCATGTCACTGTGTGTTACCAGCCCAGAGATCTGACCAGTCTCCTCCCCACACTCTCTGGTGTATCTCATACATCAGGAGCCATCAGCCCCTATTATACTCCTGCTCTCCCCCTCACATCCTGTCACTGTGTGTTACCAGCCCAGAGATCTGACCAGTCTCCTCCCCACACTATCTGGTGTATCTCATACATCAGTAGCCATCAGCCCCTATTATACTCCTGCTCTCCCCCTCACATCATGTCACTGTGTGTTACCAGCCCAGAGATCTGACCAGTCTCCTCCCCACACTCTCTGGTGTATCTCATACATCAGGAGACATCAGCCCCTATTATACTCCTGCTCTCCCCTCACATCATGTCACTGTGTGTTACCAGCCCAGAGATCTGACCAGTCTCCTCCCCACACTCTCTGGTGTATCTCATACATCAGGAGCCATCAGCCCCTATTATACTCCTGCTCTCCCCCTCACATCATGTCACTGTGTGTTACCAGCCCAGAGATCTGACCAGTATCCTCCCCACACTCTCTGGTGTATCTCATACATCAGGAGCCATCAGCCCCTATTATACTCCTGCTCTCCCCTCACATCATGTCACTGTGTGTTACCAGCCCAGAGATCTGACCAGTCTCCTCCCCACACTCTCTGGTGTATCTCATACATCAGGAGCCATCAGCCCCTATTATACTCCTGCTCTCCCCCTCACATCATGTCACTGTGTGTTACCAGCCCAGAGATCTGACCAGTCTCCTCCCCACACTCTCTGGTGTATCTCATACATCAGGAGCCATCAGCCCCTATTATACTCCTGCTCTCCCCCTCACATCATGTCACTGTGTGTTACCAGCCCAGAGATCTGACCAGTCTCCTCCCCACACTCTCTGGTGTATCTCATACATCAGGAGCCATCAGCCCCTATTATACTCCTGCTCTCCCCCTCACATCCTGTCACTGTGTGTTACCAGCCCAGAGATCTGACCAGTCTCCTCCCCACACTATCTGGTGTATCTCATACATCAGTAGCCATCAGCCCCTATTATACTCCTGCTCTCCCCCTCACATCATGTCACTGTGTGTTACCAGCCCAGAGATCTGACCAGTCTCCTCCCCACACTCTCTGGTGTATCTCATACATCAGGAGACATCAGCCCCTATTATACTCCTGCTCTCCCCCTCACATCATGTCACTGTGTGTTACCAGCCCAGAGATCTGACCAGTCTCCTCCCCACACTCTCTGGTGTATCTCATACATCAGGAGACATCAGCCCCTATTATACTCCTGCTCTCCTCCTCACATCATGTCACTGTGTGTTACCAGCCCAGAGATCTGACCAGTCTCCTCCCCACACTCTCTGGTGTATCTCATACATCAGGAGCCATCAGCCCATATTATACTCCTGCTCTCCCCCTCACATCATGTCACTGTGTGTTACCAGCCCAGAGATCTGACCAGTCTCCTCCCCACACTCTCTGGTATATCTCATACAGCCGGAGCCATCAGCCCCTATTATACTCCTGTTCTCCTCCTCATATCCTGTCACTGTGTGTTACCAGCCCAGAGATCTGACCAGTCTCCTCCCCACACTCTCTGGTGTATCTCATACATCAGGAGACATCAGCCCCTATTATACTCCTGCTCTCCCCTCACATCATGTCACTGTGTGTTACCAGCCCAGAGATCTGACCAGTCTCCTCCCCACACTCTCTGGTGTGTCTCATACATCAGGAGACATCAGCCTCTATTATACTCCTGCTCTCCCCCTCACATCATGTCACCGTGTGTTACCAGCCCAGAGATCTGACCAGTCTCCTCCCCACACTCTCTGGTGTATCTCATACATCAGGAGCCATCAGCCCATATTATACTCCTGCTCTCCCCCTCACATCATGTCACTGTGTGTTTCCAGCCCAGAGATCTGACCAGTCTCCTCCCCACACTCTCTGGTGTATCTCATACATCAGGAGCCATCAGCCCCTATTATACTCCTGCTCTCCCCTCACATCATGTCACTGTGTGTTACCAGCCCAGAGATCTGACCAGTCTCCTCCCCACACTCTCTGGTGTATCTCATACATCAGGAGCCATCAGCCCCTATTATACTCCTGCTCTCCCCTCACATCATGTCACTGTGTGTCACTAGCAGTACCTCAGCCTATGGCATTACATGCCCTTAGAGTGTGTCTATTAGCACACGCCGGTCTATATTTAAACCACTCTTTATTTATTTTTTCTCTAACATCCACAAGGGATATTGGGAACTTATTGCAATGGGGTATAGATGGGGTCCAAAGGAGCTGGTGCACTTTAAATATTTTCCACTGGGTGTGCTGACTCCTCCCCTCTATGCCCCCTCCTACATCCAGTTTATAATAATGTGCCCTCAGGAGAGGATGCCACTCTGGAGCTCCAGAAGTTTTTATTTAGTTTATTTTAAACGTTATTGTCGGTATACTGTTTGGGTGACAGTATAACAGTATACCTGCACTGAGGGAGTTGGGGGAGGGGGGGTTACCGGTTTCTTCAGGTGTCAGAGCCGCTTCTCCGCTGCAGGACCACCGTACTGAGAGGTTGTTGGTACCGCAGGGCATTCCGCCTTACCAAATGCAATCACAGCACGCCGCACACACCTAGCAATGCCGGGAGGGGAGAAGAGTGGTGAGTACAAACCAGGGGACCCACAAGGGGGTCCCCCGGCTCTACGGAGGGATACGCTATAGCCCCCTGTGTACACTGGTGGCGGTGGTGGAAACAGGCATTCATGTTACGTTTTATACCGGTTAGGAGACATTGCCAGTATAAATATCTAAAGAGCTCCGATGCCATTACAGGGGGCGGAGCTTCCTTAGAGCGGGACCAGCGGTGTTTTGTCGCTTTCCTCTGCTTACAGCTGCAGCAGCAAGGACACACAGCTCCTGCAGACACTTGTGATACACAGGAAACTGGTACAGGGGTGTAAATAAGGGGGAGAGACGCTATTATACACACTATAGTGTCCTGAAAAGGACAAGACTCCGGTGTTATACTGTGATACAGACAGCCTGCAGTCTCACTGAGTCTGACAGGCTTTTGGGTGTGCTGTTCCTCTCTCTGTGTCTCCTCACATACCAGTCTGGGCAGGCTTGCTATTCAATAAACTTATCTCTGTGTGTGTGAGTGTTTGTCTACTGTAAACATGGTAAAACACTAATTATGCAGAGTATGTCACACCAGATTCTCTCCCTCTGCGGCTGGTTCCCTCTCGTGAACAATGCAGCCAGTCCTCCCAAGTTAGTGAGGAGAGTCAGGAGCCATCCTGGCTCAGTGCCATAAAAATCATGATGGCGGACATGTCATCCCAGCTCACTGCTAATAATCAAAAGACACAATAACTGCAGCAGGCTGTAGCAGACCTAGCTGCAAGGGCAGATGATAAACAGCCCCCCCCCCCCCCCTCCCTAGTTCAGGGCAACATAATTGTGGGCTGCCTGATTTACTCTCAGAATCTGAGGACGAGGTGCAGGAGGGGGAGGAATGGGATCCTATTACAGAGGACTCACCTTCTGCACAAGGTATTGAGCCCCTTATACTTGCTATCAGGGATGTGATAAAAGTCCCTTTGGAAGACGCTGCAGTGCCGCAGTCGTTTTTATTTGCACAGAAAAATAAATTAGTGTAACTTTCCCTCATTCTAAGGAACTAGATGACATGTTTAAGTTAACCTGGAAAAATCCTGACAAAAATTACCAGGTGACAAAACGGTTTATGTACACTTTCCCATTTACTCCAGAAGGCAGGAAACACTGGGAGAGCCCCCGGCAGCAGACGTATCAGTCTCTCGCCTATCAAAGAAAGTGCCATTACCAGTCCCTGGCTCCTCTGCATTAAAGGACCCTGGGGATAGGAAAATAGAGACTACATTAAAGTCTATTTACACAGTGGCTGGTGTATCACAAAGACCTGTGATAGCGGGTTGCCGGATGACACATGCCATTCATACATAGGCGACTCAAATTCAAGAAAGCCTTGTGGGAGATACGTCCCTGGTGACTCTTATAAAGCACATTCAGGACACTGCACGCCTCCTGTGTGACTCTCTCAAGGAGATAGGTGCTATTAATGCTAGGACTCCTGCCATGGCAGTGTCGGCGCGCAGAACTTTGTGGCTGCGTCAGTGGATAGCGGACGCAGATTCCAAGTGCAGAGTGTGGAGTATCTTCCTTTCTCAGGGGAGTGGCTATTTGGGGTTGAGTTGGATACATGGATTTCAAAGGTTACTGCGAGTAAATCCACGTTTCTCCCCTCTGGGGCCCAGCTGGCTAGGCGTTCCTACCCAGGGAGGTCTACCCAGTCCTTTCGGACTGCCAGGTTCAGATCAAGAGCCGGAGGCACCTCAAACGCGGCGAGAGGCACCAGAGACCAGACCGGCCGCCACAGGTTCTCGGTAACAAAGCACCAGTTCAGCTTCCACTAGGGCCTCAGCATGATGGTGCCACCCCCCCAACCCTGAGGGGATCTTGACTGCGTTGTCATGCTCGGCGGAGATTGGGGTTCCGACAATCGAGCTTGGGCTGGGAGGACAGCTGACTGTGTAGGAAGTAGACGAGGAGGTTGAATGTAGTTCTTCCTCATGAGGTGGAGGCCTAGTGGGTGTTAGAGTTGGCTGGAGGGCGTAAAAAGAATGAGAACTCTGTAGAAGGATAACTGTGTTTTTAATGAAGAAACAACTGTACACCGATACTTGAGGAATTGAAAGACACGGAATAATGAACTGAAGTCTGTGATTAAACGAGGTGAGCAATGGAGCTGAAGAGCACCGTTGTTGAGGAACTGAAAGACTGGGGTTTGTGGTTGGTACACAAGGCTGAAGGAGACTGGGTTTTTGAAGAACTGAAAGACTGGCTTGTGACTGGTAGACGAGGCTGAGAAACTCTGACTTTGAAGAAATGATGACTGTGGCTTGGGCTTGGAAAGTGAGACAGAACTCCGATCTGGAAGAAGTGAAGACTGTGGCTTGGGCTTGCAAGACGCTCGCAGGAACCACTGTTTAGCACCCGAAGCCCCTTAACGACCGGGACCCCCGTGAGAGCCTCCATGAGTGGCAACGGGTTAAACAACAGGACTGCAGCAGTGATGGGTCATGGACAGATGATAGCAACCGGAACCGGGGAACCAGGAGCAGCCTGGGAGCACAGAGCTGGAACACCTTTCACAGGAAAGTAACTTGGAGCACTGGCACTCTCTCCCTGAGCCAGCCCCCCTTTATAAGAGAAGACTACACTGGATTGGCTGGATACAGAGTGTGGATTTCATTGGCAAATCTCAGGTCTCCAACATGGCCACCCCCAGCACTGGGGATATTCTCAGCTGCAGCACTTTAGCTAACCCAGCTCCGGCCTTGCCTTCCTGAGACAGTCACCGCCAGAGGGCTCTGCTGCAGCAACTACCCGCCGCAACACCTGGCCCCCGACCTCCGGAAGCCGCACACGTGCCCAAGGACCCACTGAAAGCAGCTCCCCGCCGCTGGAACTAAAGTAGGCCTAACTAAAGGTTTTCAAGTTCACAATGGAATCCTTGTGAGCAATGATTGCGGGTCTGGAAAAACAAGAATTCATGGTTTTGTTTGATATAAAGGATGCTTATTTCCATATCTCGATTTGGCTCCATCACCAGGCTTACCTACGGTTTGCCCTGCTTGAATGATCACTACCCGTTCCAGGCGCTACCCTTCGGCCTGGCCACAGCTCCAACGGTCTTCACAAAGGTGACGGCGGAGATGATGTTCCAGCTCCGAGTCCAGGGGATCAATATTGTCCCTTACCTAGACGAGCTCTTGATAAAGGTGAGGTCCAGGGAGCTTCTATTGCTCAATATAGGCCGCACTATTCAGCTTCTGTCACATCATAGGTGGATCCTCAATTTACAGAAGTCCCTACTTCTGAGGAACATTCCCAGGAACAGGAGCCTACTCAGTGACTCCTGTTCCTGGGAATGTTTCTGGATACAGTGGCTCAGAAAGTGTTCCTCCCAGAGGACAAGGCAAGGACGCTCCAGGATGTGGCCCGAGCGGTTCTACAACCGAATCAGATCTCCATCCATCTTTGCATAGGATTGTTGGGAAAGATGGTAGCCTCATACAAGGGTATCCAGTACAGAAGGTTCCATGCCAGAACATTTCAGTTGGATCTCCTGAGCTAGTGGTCCGGTTCACATCTTCAGATGCCCCAGATCATACACTACCGTTCAAAAGTTTGGGGTCACTTAGACATTTATTTTTTAAGGAAAAGCACTGTTTTTTTTCAATGAAGATAACATTAAATGAATCAGAAATACACACTATACATTGTTGATATGGTAAATGACTGTACTAGCTGCAAACGTATGGTTTTTAATGGAATATCTACATAGGTGTATAGATGCCCATTTCCAGCAACCATCACTCCAGTGTTCTAATGGTACATTGTGTTTGCTAATCCCGGTAGAAGACTAATGGATGATTAGAAAACCCTTGTGCAGTTATGTTAGCACAGCTGAAAAGGGGTTTGCTCGTTAGAGAAGCTATAACACTGGGCTATCTTTGAGTTAGTTGAGTGTCTGGAACATCACATTTGTGGGTTTGATTATACTCTCAAAGTGGCAAAAAAAAGAGAACTTTCATGTGAAACTCGACAGTCTTTTCTTGTTCTTAGAAATGAAGGCTATTCCATGCGAGAACTTGCTGAGAAACTGAACATTTCCTACAACGGTGTGTACTACTCCCTTCAGGGAACAGCACAAACAGGCTCTAACCAGAGTAGAAAGAGAAGTGGGAGGCCCCGGTGCACAACTGAGCAAGAAGACAAGTACATTAGAGTCTCTAGTTTGATACATAGACAGCTCACAGGTCCTCAACTGGCAGCTTCATTAAATGGTACCCGCAAAACGCCATTGTCAATGTTTACAGTGAAGAGGCGACTCCGGGATGCTGGCCTTCTAGGCAGAGTGGCAAAGAAAACGCCAATAAAAGGAAAAGATTAATATGGGCAAAAGAACACAGACGTTGGACAGAGGATGAAAAGACAACAAAGAAGTCCCGCACCAGCTTAATTGGATATTAGATAATATTGCTCAGCAATTTCTCTCTTGATCTCGCCTTTATCAGGAGATCGTCCAAGTATGGGATAATTGTGACTCCTTGCTTGCGCAAGACCACCATAATTTCCGCCATTATCTTGGTGAAAATCCTTGGGTCCGTGGAAAGCCCAAACGGCAACATCTGAAATTGGTAATGACAATCCTGTACAGCGAATTTCGGGTACTCCTGATGGGAAGGATATATGGGGACATGAAGGTACGCATCCTTTATGTCCAGTGACACCATAAACTCCCCCTCCTCCATGTTGGCTATTATCGCCCTGTGCGATTCCATCTTGAATTTGAATCTTTTCATGTACAGGTTTAGGGATTTAGATTCAAAATAGGTCTGACTGAACCATCTGGTTTCGGGACCACAAAGAGGGTTGAGTAGTACCCTCTTCCCTGCTGGTTCAAGGGAGCCCTGATAATTACTTACTGTTGACACAGCGTTTGAATTGCAGCTAACACTACCTTCCGTTTTGGGGTAGAAGCTGGTAAGGCCGACTTGAAAAATCGGCGCGGGGGCACCTCTTCGAATTACAGTTTGTAGCCTTGGGAAACTATTTCCAACGCCCAAGGATTCACGTCTGACCTGACCCAGACCTGGCTGAACAGTCGAAGACGTGCCCCCACCGGTGCGGACTCCCGCAGGGGAGCCCCAGCGTCATGCAGTGGGTTTTGTAGAAGCCGGGGAGGACTTCTGTTCCTGGGTACCAGGTGAAGCAGGTGTTCTTTTCCCTCTGCCCTTACCTCTGGCAAGGTAGGAGGATCCCCGACCTCTTCTGGACTTTTGCGACCGAAAGGACTGCATCTGATATAGTGGTGTTTTCTTCTGCTGTTGGGGAATAAACGGTAAAAAATTAGATTTACCTGCGGTAGCTGTGGAAACCAGGTCCGCCAGCCCATCCCCAAACAACACGTCACCCTTATAGGGTAGAACCTCCATATGCTTTTTCGAATCCGCATCACCTGTCCATTGGCGGGTCCATAAGGATCTTCTCGCTGGCTCTGGAAGCCAGTAATCCAATGTCCCTTTAAGCGTCTCTCATATACAAGACTGCGTCTTTGATACGGGCTAGAATTAACAAAACCGTATCTCTATCCATGGTATCAATGTCAGCTGTCAGATTATCTGTCCAGGCTGATATTGCGCTACATACCCATGCCGACGCAATTGTTGGTCTTAGCACAGCTCCCGTATGCGAATAAATAGACTTTAAAGTAGTCTCCTGCCTGCAATCCGCAGGATCCTTGAGGGCCGCTGTGTCTGGAGACGGTAGCGCCACTTTCTGTGACAGGCGCGTTTAATGCCTTGTCCACAGTGGGAGGGGATTCCCAACGTACCCTGTCCTGTGTAGGGAAGGGGTATGCCATATTAATTATTTTGGGGATCTGCGGTCTCCCAAGCTTTTTCAAAAAACTCATTAAGTTTATGAGATGGGGGAAAATTTAGAATCTGTTTCTTTCCCTTAAACATGTGTACCTTCGTGTCAGGAACATAGGGTTTATCAGCAATATGCAACACATCTCTTATTGCTATAATCATACACTGAATGCTCTGTCACCTTAGGGTGCAATTTAGCTTCATCAGAGTCCGTGTCGGTAGTTGTGTCCACAATTTGTGCTAAGGGACGCTTTTGAGACCCTGACGGGCCCTGTGAGTCGGTCCAATTTGAGGATTGACCCCCTGATGCCTCCCCTGATTCAGCCTTATCAAGCCTTTTATGTAAAGATGCCACACTTGCATTCAACATATGCCACATGTCCATCCATTCCTGAGTCGGCACCACCGACGGGGACACACCACTCATCTGCTCCACCTCCTCCTTGGAGAAGCCTTCCGCTTCAGACATGTTGACACACACGTACCAACACCCCACACACACACACACAGGGATATACCTATAAGGGGACAAAACCCCAACCAGGCCCTTAGGAGAAACAGAGAGAGAGTATGCCAGCACACACCCAGCTCCTAAATAACACCGGAAAAAACCAGACAGCGCTTTTCTATATTATAACTATCCAATTTCCCACTCACTGCGTTACCAATGTGCCGATCCTTTCTTTTTCCAGCCTCTGAAGCGTTCAGCAGGGTAGAGTCCGGGGAGCCAGTGTGTGTCATGCAGCTCTGTAGAGAAAATGGCGCTGGTTAGTGCTGAGGGATCAAGCTCCGCCCCCCCAGCGGCGGGCTTCGCTCCCTGTACAATTTTCATAAAATGGCGGGGGGATTGTCTATTTGCTGCCTCCGCAGCCTAATTAGACCCTTTATTGCCTAAAACGAGGATTATTGCTGCCCAGGGCGCCCCCCCTGCACCCTGCACCCATCAGTGCTGCCTCTGTGTGTTGTGTATGGGAGCAATGGCGCCCTGCTTACCGCTGCGTGCCTTACCTCATGAAGATCTGAAGTCTTCTACTGCCTGAGATGTCTTCTTGTTTCTCATACTCACCCGGCTTCTATCTTCCGGCATCTGTGAGGAGGACGGTGGCTCGGCTCTGGGACGAACCCCAGGGTGAGACCTGTGTTACGACTACGGCTGGAGCTAATGGTGTCCAGTAGCCTAAGAAGCAGAGCCTATCAGTTAAGTAGGTCTGCTTCTCTCTCCTCAGTCCCACGATGCAGGGAGCCTGTTGCCAACAGGACTCCCTGAAAATAAAAAACCCTAACAAAATTATTTTTCCACAGAAAACTCAGGAGAGCTCTCTGCAGTGCACTCATTCTCCTCTGGGCACAGAATCTAACTGAGGTCTGGAGGAGGGGCATAGAGGGAGGAGCCAGTGCACACCATACTAAAAGTTCTTTTTAGGTGCCTATGTCTCCTGCGGAGCCCGTCTATATCCCATGGTCCTTACGGAGTCCCCAGCATCCTCTAGGACGTAAGAGAAAAAGTGTTATGGACAGATGAATTGAAGCTTGAGGTGTTTGGATCATACAGAAGAACATTTGTGAGACTCTGAACAAGTGAAAAGATGCTGGAAGAGTGCCTGACGCCATCTGTCAAGCATGGTGGAGGTAATGTGATGGTCTGGAGCTGCTTTGGTGCTGGTAAAGTGGGAGATTTGTACAAGGTAAAAGGGATTATGAATAAGGAAGGCTATCACTCCATTTTGCAATGCCATGCCAGCGCTTGACTGGAGCCAGTTTCCTCCTACAACAGGACAATGACCCAAAGCACACCTCCAAATAATGCAAGACCTATTTATGGAAGATATACAAACAAATATTTGTGGTAACAGACTGTGCACTATTAGCAGCCGTGTCCTGTTGGTAATAAAGTGTCACCAACATGTCAATCAACAAGGAAAAAGGCAATTTTACCATACAAGTCAGAGCGCTTCAATTTTATAAATGAATCATTACGTATGTCGATTCCGTTTACTTGGATATCACTGTAAGACAACATAAAAATGACAAAGGCATGTAATGAACTGGTCCAGGCGTCCCCAGGAACCGTCATACAGGCAAGTGAGCGATCCACGTGTCCTCCCGTTTCCTCCACCAACGCGTTTCGATAGCTCTAGGCTCTTTTTCAAGGTGTAGGAGGTTGTTGTGCTGTGGGAATATTTATACCCCACTTGATGAACTCCAATTGGTAAACTTGTGTAAAACCTAATACCAGACAAAGACCTACTACTTTCTATGAACCCCAGACCCAGTAATGAAAATCCTGTCCGAAAAAGTCCATTCCAGTGTCTCCATTCCCACCCGCAAGGACAGGTTCTAATTTACTGGGTGAAACAGTGTCCGACATTTGTTCCGCTTCCGGCGGAAGGAGGTCAGCGGCATCTCTATCCAATTGTCGAAGGACGTATCCATTAAGGACTTCATTACTTGTCATTCAGTAAATATTCTCTATTGTATTAGGTGCAGTTGTGATAAATTTTATATAGGTCGGACCAGTAAGGCTCTAAAGATTAGAATGGGTGAACACCTACGTAATATAAGAAAAGGCTTGGAAGCACTTTGCGCCAGGTAGAGCGCGTTCTACACAATGCGCCAGGTAGAGCGCGTTCTACGCATTGCACCAGGTAGAGCACGTTATACACACTGCACCAGGTAGAGCACGTTATACACATTGCAGCAGGTAGAGCACGTTATACACATTGCAGCAGGTAGAGCACGTCATACACATTGCAGCAGGTAGAGCACGTTATACACATTGCAGCAGGTAGAGCACGTTATACACATTGCAGCAGGTAGAGCACGTTATACACATTGCAGCAGGTAGAGCACGTTATACACATTGCACCAGGTAGAGCACGTTATACACATTGCACCAGGTAGAGCACGTTATACACATTGCACCAGGTAGAGCACGTTATACACATTACACCAGGTAGAGCGCGTTATACACATTGCAGCAGGTAGAAAACGTTATACACATTGCAGCAGGTAGAGCACGTTATACACATTGCAGCAGGTAGAGCACGTTATACACATTGCAGCAGGTAGAAAACGTTATACACAGTGCACCAGGTAGAAAACGTTATACACATTACACCAGGTAGAGCGCGTTATACACATTGCGCTAGGTAGAGCGCGTTATACACATTGCGCCAGGTAGAGCGCGTTATACACATTGCGCCAGGTGGCGCGCGTTATACGCTTTGCGCCAGGTGGCGCGCGTTATACGCTTTGCGCCAGGTGGCGCGCGTTATACGCTTTGCGCCAGGCGGAGCGTGTTATACACTTTGCGCCAGGCGGAGCGCGTTATACACATTGCGCCAGGCGGAGCGCGTTATACACATTGCGCCAGGTAGAGCACTTATATGATTAAAAAAACAGGACAATAAATGATTCTAAACACATTAGTAAATAATGCATTTTATATATGTAATGGGTTTATGGTGCTGCTATAATAGAAGCCCCAGACTGGATTTAGGGGTCATTCCGAGTTGCTCGCTCGCTGCAGTTTTTCGCAGCACCGTGAACAGATTACTACTGCGCATGTGTATGCACCCCAATGCTCAGGCGGGTCGTACAGGTACAAAGCGAATCGTTGCTGAGCGATGGATTTAACGAAGAATCCATTTGCAATGCCGGTCGCAAGGTGATTGACAGGAAGAGGGCGTTTGTGGGTGGCAATTGACAGTTTTCTGGGTGTGTTTGGGAAAACGCAGGGGTGTCCAGGCGTTGGCAGGGCGGGTGTCTGACGTCCATTCCGGCTCCAAAAAGACAGAAATGATCGCAGCGGCTGAGTAAGTCCAGAGCTACTTAGAAACAGCACAAAATGTTTTTGCAACGCTCCGCCGCACAAGCGATCGCACACTGCAAAGTGAATATACACTCCCCTATACGCGGCAACTATCTGATCGCTGCGCTGCAAAAAATAGCTAGCGAGCTATCGACTCGGAATAAGGGCCTTAGACACTACAAAAGTGTTACAGGGGGAGCGAGAGGGTGACAATGCTGCTGGGCTGTTATCATACCGGAGGTATGCATTCAGGATCCCGGCAGCCGTAATACCGACGCCAGAATCCTGACAGCCGCCAGAATACCGATGCCGGCATCCCGAGGAGATAAGGAGATCGACTACGATATCCTGACAGTCAGGATCCTGAAGGTAAGTAGGTACTGCCGCCACAGGTTTAGCGTGCGGAAGGGGGGTTAGGTTTAGGCACACCCAGGGGGGGGTTAGGGTATGGGGTGGGGGAGGTTAGGGTTAGGCTGCAGAGAGGGGGAATAAGGTTAGGCACTAAGGGGGGGAGGTTAGAGTTAGGCTGTGGGTAAGGGGGGGGGGTTAGGTTTAGGTTGTGGGTAAGGGGGGGTTAGGTTTAGGTTGTGGGTAAGGGGGGGTTAGGGTTAGGCTGTGGGTAAGGGGGTGGTTAGGCACTGCTGGGGGGAGGTTAGGGTTAGGCTGTGGGTAAGGGAGGTTAGGGTTAGGCACTGCTGGGGGGAGGTTAGAGTTAGGCTGTGGGTAAGGGAGGTTAGGGTTAGGCACTGCTGGGGTGAGGTTAGGGTTAAGCTGTGGGTAAGGGGGGTTAGGTTTAGGCACTGCTGGGGGGAGGTTAGGGTTAGGCGGTGGGTAAGGGGGGTTAGGTTTAGGCACTGCTGAGGGGAGGTTAGGGTTAGGCGGTGGGTAAGGGGGGTTAGGTTTAGGCACTGCTGAGGGGAGGTTAGGGTTAGGCTGTGGGTAAGGGGGGTTAGGTTTAGACTGTGGGTAAGGGGGGTTAGGGTTACGCACTGCTGGGGGGAGCTTAGGGTTAGGCTGTGGGTAAGGGGGGTTAGGTTTAGACTGGGTAAGGGGGGTTAGGGTTACGCACTGCTGGGGGGAGGTTAGGGTTAGGCTGTGGGTAAGGGGGGTTAGGTTTAGGCACTGCTAGGGGGAGGTTAGGGTTAGGCTGTGGGTAAGGGGGGTTAGGTTTAGACACTGCTGGGTTAAGGTTAGCGTTAGGCTGTGGGTAACGGGGTTAATTTTAGGCTATGGGTAAGGGGGGTGGTTAGGCACTGCTGGGGGAGGTTAGGGTTAGGCTGTGGGTAAGGGGGGGTGGTTAGGTTTAGGCACTGCTGGTGGAAGGTTAGGTTTAGGCTGTGGGTAAGGGGGGGTTAGGGTTAGGCACTGCTGGGGGGAGGTTAGGGTGTGGGTAAGGGAGGGTTAGGTTTAGGCACTGCTGGGGGGAGGGAAGGTTTAGGCAGTGGGTAAGGGGTGTGGTTAGGTTTAGGCACTGCTGGGGGGAGGTTAGGGTTAGGCTGTCGGTAAGGGGGGTGGTTAGGATTAGGCTGTGGGTAAGGGGGGTGGTTAGGGTTAGGCTGTGGGTAAGGGGGGTTAGGTTTTGGCACTGCCGAGGGGAGGTTAGGGTTAGACTGTGGGTAAGGGAGGTCAGGTTTAGGCACTGCTGGGGGGAGGTTAGGGTTAGGCTGTGGGTAAGTTTGGGCCATGCTGGGGGTAGGTTAGGTTTAGGCTGTGGGTAATGGGGTTAGGTTTAGGCACTGCTGGGGGGAGGTTAGGGTTAGGCGTCCGCAGTGCTGCGATTTAGGATGCCGGTGTGTTTTCTCATTTCTAGCCTTATATGATGTAGCCCTGGCTCAGATCACTTGTATATATGCTTTTGATGGAAGCAGACGTTTTAGGCAGCTTGACAGGATGATCCCAGAAGTAGCGGGTGCACCACAGGTAGCAGCAGTGCCTGCACATTAGATTCATGTTATATTCTCATAGATCCTTAGCTTGGTCTAGTTGTGAATGGTGCTGGGAATATCAGGGAAACTTACTGTAGTGGATGCCTGAAACAACCACTGAGGTCGGGCTACAAGCCCATGACACTCCCATAAGACACACAAGGCATGCAAGGAAAGCCACCACCCAAGTTCAGCCACCCGCTCCAAGGCTACTTACCCTACCCCACAGCACTTACGCTGTCACCGGCACTCACCTCCCGCCCGCAGCACACCGTAGAGCAGCCGTAGAGCCGTCTTCACTCTCGGCCCGGCCCCCGTGTGAAGCCGCGGCTGCATGTGACCAGAAGGGGGAGGCACCGCCAGAGGACTGGTAGTGGTAAGGCTCCACCTCCTCTTTACAGGCACGAAGCGCAGTCGATTGAGAGCCAGGAATTGGCTGCAGCGGAGCGCGTCCTCGGGGACCTACACGTTTTTTTAAAAGTGAGTCCCCGTCCTCTGATCTGGGTAAAATATGCGCTATAGCGCGTATTTGCGAACACTGTATGTATGTGTGTGTAACTATATCGGTATGTATGTATGTATGTGTGTGTGTGTGTATATACATATATATGTATATGTATATGTATATATATATATATATATATATATATATAGGCACTGCAGTGTTATATTTAAGCAACAATGTGTATATGAGTTGTATTTAAAGTGAAATGCACTTGGTTGTGTGTCCCAGGAGGGGGGGAATCCATTACTGTGCAGGCTGTTGGATTCACCTAGTACTTTTCCCCCAGAATGGAATGCCTTCCTCTCTAGCCTCCCACATGGAAGTATCATGGAGCAAGAGAGGAACAGCACAGCTTTAAAACAAGCCAAGTGGTTTTCTGGAGCTCCATAGGGATCACCTAGGCTGCCCATCTCTGGAGCCCAAGTTTAGGCTGGAGATGGTGAGCTGGGAACCCGGGCAGATTCCTGGAAGTAGTTTAGATGGGAAAACTTCCCCCAGCCTAGACTGAGCGTCACCAGGGCAGATACCAATCCTCCACGATGGGGCAGTCAAAGGAGAGTGACTACTCCCCACCATCCGTAGAGGACAATGATAGCTGTGCATGTGGCCAAGGCATGCACATCACATGGGTAAACAATGATTGGTTGAGAACAGCACGGTGGACTTACCCCCTGTGGTATGTGTATTGGAGTAAGATAAAAAGAGGAGGCCTGTGAGACTCCAGAGGTATTATACCATTTTCACTCTGCTGTAAACATCTTGCTGTATTGCTGTTGCCCCTAGCAATACGGAAGAGTCTTTTTTAAGACTGGCTGAATAAACATCTGCCTCAAGATGACAGCTTCATGTTGTGACCTGCAGCGCTGTGCCAAACATAGTTCCGTTTTCCGACTGTCCAGGGTGCACTCAGCGTCTGCAAGCTCCGCCTCCCGCCAGCTACCGTACAGAGGCCTAGTCCAGCGACTAGTGGTTAGACAGCGTGTCGACGCATACAGAGCAGTACCATGGTTCCAGACTCCATGGCAGCTGCGTCACTAGGCTGCAGCAGTGAACGGTGTCCAGAGTGAGTGGAGTGAGCGGCTTTAGGGCAGTACGAGTGGGGGTCTGGTCCCAGTGGTGGCTGAGAGCTATCAGGTAGGGTAGATATGAAGCCACGTAGTAATGAAAGCTCCAGAAAGCATGTCTGGTTGGACTCGGGCCCCTCTTATTTATTATTTAAACAGGTGTGATGGGTGTGGTACATCCCTGCAAAGGCAGATCCAATCTCTTTCTCATCAGACTCTGATGTCTTCCCTGCTCTCTCACTCAGATGTTCACTGCTGTCAGTAGCACACGTATGAGAAGCAGAAGTATGGCGGCAGCTGTATAGATTCTGATATGTAATTCTCTGTATCGTACTTACTTTACTCACATCATCCTTATTACTAGTGAGAATATAGAGGTAAGACACTGATGATGGGGGTGTAACAGTGGATTATGACCCAGCAGATGATGATGATTGCAGTGTATTATATGGTGTATTGCATGTAAAGTACCTTGTACCACACCTACTCTGCTGTAGCAATATACCTTATATAAGGGTGAGTAACACATATACAGGCTTACCAGCGTATGAGCACACACATAAAAGAATGCTACCTTAGCAATGCTTCCAGGAGTAACGTTAGGAGACATTTCTCTGATCCATCAGCTCATATGACTGACGTTATTGTTCATCTAGAATCTCCAATTCATGCGATATGTTCCCCATCCATTGTTTTACATTGGTGCTGACATAGGACTTGGTGAGTGACTATATCTCCATTTATACTTCATGGTTAGTTACCAGTACAAGAGGTAGAGATATATCTAAGTCTTATTATAATATTACATTTGTTATTGTGAGTGTTCTCAGGAGGGTGAACACAATGATAGTCTGAGACACAATATTATAAAGCCTTCATTAAAAGTTATGTTTTATTATACACACACATTTACAATTAACTGTCCCAGAGAGTCGTCTTCTCCTATTGTTTACAAGATTAATATTGTTACAGAAAATGTCACATTTCCATAATGTATTTTATTTCCAGCAGATGGACACACACTCAGGAATATCTCAGAAGGACATCTAATGTTATCCCCGGATTGTGACATAAAAGATAATGACAGTAGACAGGATTCTCCAGGAGCTACTCCCATTACCCCAATGATACATCCAGCTCTATCAGCTGATCCCCCTGATCCTGGAGAATGTTCTCCTGATCACTCTGATATTGGTGCATCTGTTACAGCTCTGACAGTAGATACAGTGTTTCCCTGTTCTGTAGATGCCAAATGTTTTACACAGAACACAAAACTTATTACCCATCAGCCAGCTAAGGCAGGTGAGAGGCCATTTCCATGTTCTGAGTGTGGGAAATGTTTTACACAAAAATCAGGTCTTGTTACACATCAGAGAAGACACACAGGTGATAGGCCATTTCCATGCTCTGAGTGTGGGAAATGTTTTATCTGGAAATCAGAACTTGTTAAACATCAGCGAAGTCACACAGGTGAGAATCCATTTCCATGTTCTGAGTGTGGGAAATGTTTTTCATACAAATCACATCTTGTTATACATCAGAGAAGGCACACAGGTGAGAGGCCATTTTCTTGCTCTGAGTGCGGGAAATGTTTTACCTGGAAATCACAACTTGTTACACATCAGCGAAGTCACACAGGGGAGAATCTATTTCCATGTTCTGAGTGTGGGAGATGTTTTACAATCAAATCATGTCTTGTAAATCATAAGAGAATACATACTGGTGAGAAACCATATTCCTGTTCTGAGTGTGGGAAATGGTTTACATACAAAACTACTCTTGATGCACATAAGAGAAGTCACACAGGTACATCACCATTTCCATGTTCTGAGTGTGGGAAATATTTTGCACAGAAATCACAACTTGCTAGACATCAGAGAAGTCACACAGGTGAGAGGCCATTTCCATGTTCTGACTGTGGAAAATGTTTTGCACGGAAATCACACCTTGTTACACATCAGCAAAGTCACACAGTTCAGAAGCTATTTCCATGTCCTGAGTGTGGGAAATGGTTTGCACAGAAATCAGGTCTTGTTAAACATCAGAGAAGTCACACAGGTGAGAAGCCATTTCCATGTCCTGAGTGTGGGAAATGTTTTGCACGGAAATCAGATCTTGTTATACATAACAGAAGTCACACAGGGGAGAATCCAATTTCTTGCTCTGGGTGTGGGAAATTGTTTGCACAGAAAACAGATCTTGTTAAACATCAGAGAAGTCACACAGGTGAGAAGCCTTTTTCTTGCTCTGAGTGCGCAAAATGTTATACTCGGAAATCATATCTTATTATACATATGAGAAGTCACACAGGTGAGAGGCCGTTTCCATGTTCTGAGTGTGAGAAATGTTTTGCACACAAATCAGATCTTGTTATACATAACAGAAGTCACACAGGGGAGTATCCAATTTCTTGCTCTGAGTGTGGGAAATGTTTTAAACGGAAATCAGAACTTGTTATACATCAGAGAAGTCACACAGGTGAGAAGCCATTTCCATGTTCTGAGTGTGAGAAATGTTTTGCACTCAAATCAACTCTTGTTAGACATCAGCAAAGTCACACAGGTGAGAAGCCATTTTCTTGCTCTGAGTGTGGGAAATGTTTTGCACACAAATCACATCTTGTTAGACATCACAAAAGTCACACAGGTGAGAGGCCATTTCTTTACTCTGAGAAATAAATCAGCTCTTGTTGCACACAATAGACCACTCAGGTGAGGAGCCATTTTAATCTTCTGGAGTATAGTTATTGCCATGCATTGTTCTTCAAGGTTCTTATCCTATCTCCTATGCTTTTTGCAATATACATGCTACTGCAGGGTGAAATAATCAGATGCCATGTCCTCATCTACCACTGCTATGCAGATGACCTGTCTCTTGCTCCGGGTAACCCAGTACCAATCCTAAATGGTTGTGTAGCTGAGCTCCAGGTGTGGGTGATGCCAGTTGGCTGTGATTCAGTCCTGGTGAAACATGTCCTTCTGATAGAAGCTCACCAACAAAGGGCAGGGCTACAGCTTAACTTTGTTACCAACCAGACTTATGCTTGTTTGCTCAGAGTTACAAAATGCTGATCATGTGCGGAATATTGGTGTCCTGGAAGGCGGAGTGACACTTAGACATCACGTATCAGCCACAATCAGATCCTCATCTGAGGAACATAGCCAGAATCCAGCACTTATTTCCCTCAGAATATCTACCTACAGTCATACATGCACTTGTATCATCACACATAGACTACTGCAATGTGCTCTACCTGGGTCTCCCAGCAATAGAATTGCACCGCTTGTAGCTTGTACAGAATGCAGCAGCCAGGCTGTTACCTAACCAGCCGGTTCCTGCCACATAACACCCATTCTCTGCTCCCTTCACCGGCTGCCTGTAAGATGGTGACTCTGTGCCTAATTGAGATTGGATTGCAGTGTGCGATCCAAATGGAATTATTGAGGAAAAAGTTGCGGGCTCATCCTGCGCATGCACCTGCATTTTCTGCCGAGGGGCCGCAGAAAATGCGATTGCCTGTCAGGCAGACGCAGTCATGGGTGGGCGGGCAATGCTCCATTTCCAGGAAGGAGACTGATCCGTGTGGCGCGAACGAAGGGCAGAGGCAGACAAACAGGCATGATCACGGTGGCTGTGTGACATCACATGCAGCCACCATGATTGAGAAGAATGCGGCAGGCCTCCTGAAGGTGCAGCTATGATGCGGCAGCAGGAGGCTTCACTAACTTCTACGATAAAGCAGAAATTGTGAGGCAATCGCATTTTCTGCTTCATCAGGTGTGAGGCGGCGGTCAGCATGCTAGGTGGCCTTGCCCTGTGATGGGCGGCCCCCAGCGCGCTAGGTAAAGGATTGCTAATTTTGCTGATTAGCAGCATCTGCAATCCTTACTGAATTAGGCCCGCTATTAAATAATCTTACTGACTCTCCCAGCCTTGCATGACCATGGTACCAGAAGCAGCTTCTGCCTCCGTACTGCCCTTGTTTCTTCCATCTGTTGATGAAGGACTGTTAGCAGTACCATAAATTCCCAAGCAGTGCTTAGATGTTGGGGAGACAGGGTGGGTGGCAGCAGTGCAGTAGCGGGGGATGCTGGAGGCAGTGTCTAAGTGGTAATATTGTCCCCAAGCAGCGCTGAGGAGGGAGACAGGGCAGGGGGTAGTAGTGGGAGCTGCTGGAGGCAATGTCTATGTGGGTAAACGTCCCCGAGCAGTGCTGAGGTGTCAGAGCGGGGAGATACGGGGTGGATGGCAGTAGTGGGGGGAGATGGCGGTGGCAGTATGTGGTTAAACAAGATGGGTAACAGTAGTGGGGGGAGGAGGTGGCAGTAGTGGTGGGGAGACAGGGCGGGTGGCAGTAGTGGGTGGAGACAGGGTGTGTGGTCACAGTGCAGTACCAGGGGCTGCTGGAGGCAGTAAAGAGGTGTATATGTTCCACACAGAACCAGTTGATAATTAGATAATGATTATGCTTCCTTATTTCTAATTAATCCCTTGTATGTGTTACTGTTATTTGCTGTGTCAGCCTTTATGTGTGTTCTATGTAATAATCCTGAAAGTAGTGCTGCTACCGATCTCATATCATTTGTAGTAACTTGGAAAAGATGAGATATGAGGTGCACTCTGGAAGCTTATAGGGGGGTAATCAGAGATGAATGCAGATGTGACATCACGCAGCCCCCGCAGGAAACTTATCCTGCCCCGCCCGCATTTACCCCTCAGGGATGCGGCCACAATGTGTGTGTCTGCGTGGCCGCTGCGCATGTGCATTTTGCCACCACCGGGTAAACTGCTGCGGGCCACTATTGCGGCTGGGTCTGAATGACCCCCATAGGCTGTTGTGCAGAGTAAAGTATTTTTTAAGTTTAAAATATAGAGAAAAATCTGTGTATTAAAGATGTGAAATAAAGTCGTTTACAAGCAAAAGATTTCCGGTGCAATTTTGGCTATGTCCGATTTTGACAGCTCATTTGAATAGTGGGATGATATTACGGGGGGGAAGGGGGGGGGGGGTCTCTCTGTGTAATTAAATAGTTTTATAATTTGTTGGTTTTAAATAAATTATGTCTGTTCAAATGTTCTGTTGTTTTTACTTTGTGATAAACTGTTTTTAAAATAAACCGATGGACAATAAGTCAGTTGCGCAGTTTCCTCAATGTTACGCTACGTGTAGCGCCAGTTAGCGTACCTTTTGAGCGTTGTGACGCTCTCGTAACACCTTGGTGAATATATATGGCTACAGCAATATAACACACTTAGACCTTAGTAGAGTGTTGGAAGTGTCCCTGACGCTTCGCCAGATTAACAAAATAACTTAGTCGAGACAGAGGGGTAAGTTTGGATTAAAGGTCCAACCCAATAACCATATACACTGCTCAAATAACACATCCTAGATCTGAACGAATGAAATATTCTTATTAAATACTTTGTTCTTTACACAGCTGAATGTGTTGACAACAAAATCACAAAAATTATCAATGGAAATCATATTTATTAACCCATGGAGGTCTGGATTTGGAGTCACACTCAAAATTAAAGTGGAAAAACACACTACAGGCTGATCCAACTTTGATGTAATGTTCTTAAAACAAGTCAAAATGAGTCTCAGTCGTGTGTGTGGCCTCCACGTGCCTGTATGACCTCCCTATAACCCACACAATTGGCTCAGCTGGTGCAGCTCATCCAGGATGGCACATCAATGTGAGCTGTGGCAAGAAGGTTTGCTGTGTCTGTCAGCGTAGTGTCCAGAGCATGGAGGCGCTTCCAGGAGACAGGCCAGTACATCAGGAGACGTGGAGGAGGCCGTAGGAGGGCAACAACCCAGCAGCAGGACCGCTACCTCCGCCTTTGTGCAAGGAGGAACAGGAGGAGCACTGCCAGAGCCCTGCAAAATGACCTCCAGCAAGCCACAAATGTGCATGTGTCTACTCAAACAATTAGAAACAGATTCCATGAGGGTGGTATGAGGGCCCGACGTCCACAGGTGGGTGTTGTGGTTACAGCCCAACACCGTGCAGGACGTTTGGCATTTGCCAGAGAACACCAAGATTGGCAAATTTGCCACTGGGCCCTGTGCTCTTCACAGATGAAAGCAGGTTCTCACTGACCACATGTGACAGAGTCTGGAGACGCCAAGGAGAACGTTCTGCTGCCTGCAGCATCCTCCAGCATGACTGGTTTGGCCGTGGGTGGTGTGGGGTGGCATTTCTTTGGAGGGCCGCACAGCCCTCCATGTGCTCACCAGAGGTAGCCTGACTGCCATTAGGTACCAAGATGAGATCCTCAGACCCCTTGTGAGACCATATGCTGGTGAGGTTGGCCCTGGGTTCCTCCTAATGCAAGGCAATGCTAGACCTCATGTGGCTGGAGTGTGTTAGCAGTTCTTGCAAGACAAAGGCATTGATGCTATGGACTGGCCCGCCCATTCCCCAGACCTGAATCCAATTGAACACATCTGGGACATCATGTCTCGCTCCATCCACCAACACCACGATGCACCACAGACTGTCCAGGAGTGGCGGATGCTTTAGTCCAGGTCTGGGAGGAGATCCCTCAGGAGACCATCTGCCACCTCATCAGGAGCATGTCCAGGCGTTGTAGGGTGGTCATACAGGCACGTGGAGGCCACACACACTACTGAGCCTCATTTTGACTTGTTTTAAGGACATTACATCAAAGTTGGATCAGCCTGTAGTGTGTTTTTCCACTTTAATTTTGAGTGTGACTCCAGATCCAGACCTCCATGGGTTAATAAATTTGATTTCCATTGATAATTTCTCTTACATCCTAGAGGATGCTGGGGACTCTGTAAGGACCATGGGGATAGACAGGCTCCGCAGGAGACATGGGCACTTTAAGATAGACTTTAGGATTTGGGTGTGCACTGGCTCCTCCCTCTATGCCCCTCCTCCAGACCTCAGTTGATTACTGTGCCCAGAGGAGACTGGGTGCTTTTCAGAGAGCTCTCCTGAGTTTTCTGACAGAAAGTATTTTGTTAGGTTTTTTATTTTCAGGGATCCTGCTGGCAACAGACTCCCTGCATCGAGGGACTCAGGGGAGAGAAGCAGCCCTACTTCTGTGACTTGAAAGGCTCTGCTTCTTAGGCTACTGGACACCATTAGCTCCAGAGGGATCGGTGCGCAGGTCTTCCTCACCGTCCGTCCCGGAGCCGCGCCGCCGTCCTCCTCACAGAGCCTGAAGGTAGAAGCCACGTGAGTATGAGAAGTTAGAAGACATCAGAGGCAGCAGAAGACTTCACTGTTCTTCACTGAGGTAACGCACAGCAGTGTAGCTGTGCGCCATTGCTCCCATTCACCTCACATACATTGTCACTGTAAGGTTGCAGGGCGCAGGGGGGGGGGCGCCCAGGGCAGCAAATTAACCTCTCCTGGCAAAAGATGGGTATATACAGCTGGCCACTGTATATACCTACGAACCCCCGCCAAAGTTTTGTATTCTAGAGTGGGACAGAAGCCCGCCGCCTAGGGGGCGGGGCTTCTCCCTCAGCACTCACCAGCGCCAGTTTTTTCTCCACAGCACCACTGAGAGGAAGCTTCCCAGACTCTCCCCTGCTTAGATCACGGTGACAAGAGGGTTTTAAAGTAGAGGGGGGTGCACATAATTGGCGCATTGAGTATAAAAGCGCTATCTTGGTAAACATACATATTGTGTTTTTGTCCTGGGTTATTACAGCGCTGGGTGTATGCTGGCATACTCTCTCTGTCTCTCCTAAGGGCCTTGTGGGGGAACTGTCCTCAGATAAGAGGGTTCCCTGAGTGTGTGGTGTGTCGGTACGTGTGTCGACATGTCTGAGGTAGAAGACTTTTTGAGGGAGGAGGAAGAGCAAATGAATGTGGTGTCGCTGCCGACGGCGCCGACACCTGACTGGATGGATATGTGGAATGTTTTAATGGCCAATGTAAATTTATTGCACAAAAGATTGGATAAAGCTGAAGCTAGGGAACAGTCAGGGAGTCAACCCATGCCTGTACCTATGTCGCAGGGACCTTCGGGGTCCCAAAAGCACCCACTATCCCAAATAGTTGACACGGATACCGACACGGATTCTGACTCCAGTGTAGAATATGATGATGCAAAATTACAGCCAAAGGTGGCTAAAAGTATTCGATATATGATTATTGCAATAAAAGATGTTTTGCATATCACAGAGGAACCCCCTGTCCCTGACACGTGGGTACACATGTATAAAGGAAAGAAGCCTGAGGTCACCTTTCCATCCTCACATGAGCTGAACGAGTTATGTGAAAAAGCTTGGGAATCTCCAGATAAGGAACTGCAGATTATCTAAAAAAGGATTCTTATGGCGCATCCTTTCATGCCAACGGACAGGATACGGTGGGAATCATCCCCTAGGGTGGATAAAGCTTTGACACGCTTGTCCAAAAAGGTATCGCTGCCTTCCCAAGATACGGCTACCCTTAGGGATCCTGCGGATCGCAAGCAGGAGGTTACCCTGAAGTCCATTTATACACATTCGGGTACCTTACTCAGACCGGCTATTGCGTCGGCTTGGGTGTGTAGCGCTGTAGAAGCGTGGACAGATACCTTATCAGCGGATATTGATACCCTGGATAAGGATACCATTCTATTGACCCTAGGACATATAACAGATGCTGTCTTATATATGAAAGATGCTCAAAGAGACATTGGTCTATTGGGTACTAGAATCAACGCTATGTCGATCTCTGCTAGACGAGTCCTTTAGACTCGGCAATGGACAGGTGATGCCGACTCAAAAAGGCATATGGAGGTTATACCTTACAGGGGTGAGGAATTGTTTGGGGAAGGTCTCTCGGACCTGGTCTCCACTGCTACGGCAGGTAAATCTAATTTCTCTGACGTCCTAGTGGATGCTGGGGACTCCGTAAGGACCATGGGGAATAGCGGCTCCACAGGAGACTGGGCACAAATAGAAAGCTTTAGGACTACCTGGTGTGCACTGGCTCCTCCCCCTATGACCCTCCTCCAAGCCTCAGTTAGATTTTTGTGCCCGGCCGAGCTGGGTGCAATCTAGGGGGCTCTCCTGAGCTTCTTAGAAAGAAAGTTAGATTTAGGTTTTTTATTTTCAGTGAGACCTGCTGGCAACAGGCTCACTGCTACGAGGGACTAAGGGGAGAAGAAGCGAACCTGCCTGCTTGCAGCCAGCTTGGGCTTCTTAGGCTACTGGACACCATTAGCTCCAGAGGGATCGAACACAGGCCCAGCCTCGGAGTCCGGTCCCAGAGCCGCGCCGCCGGCCCCCTTACAGAGCCAGAAGCAAGAAGAGGTCCAGAAAATCGGCGGCAGAAGACATCAGTCTTCATCAAGGTAGCACACAGCACTGCAGCTGTGCGCCATTGCTCCTCATGCACACCTCACACTGCGGTGACTGATGGGTGCAGGGCGCTGGGGGGAGCGCCCTGAGCAGCAATATTAACACCTTGGCTGGCAAAAATACATCATATATAGCCCCCAGGGCTATATGGGTGTATATTAACCCCTGCCAGATTTTCCATAAAAGTGGGAGAAAAGTCAGCCGAAAAGGGGGCGGAGCTATCTGCTTCAGCACACTGGCGCCATTTTCCCTCACAGCTCCGCTGGAAGGACGTCTCCCTGACTCTCCCCTGCAGTCCTGCACTACAGAAAAGGGTAAAAAAAGAGAGGGGGGGGGGGCACTATTTAGGCGCAGTACTCATTATATCAGCAGCTATAGGGGAAAACACTTTATATAGTGATATCCCTGTCTATATATAGCGCTCTGGTGTGTGCTGGCATACTCTCCCTCTGTCTCTCCAAAGGGCTAGGTGGGGTCCTGTCCTCTATCAGAGCATTCCCGGTGTGTGTGCTGTGTGTCGGTACGGCTGTGTCGACATGTATGAAGAGGAAAATGATGTGGAGGCGGAGCAATTGCCTGTAGTTGTGATGTCACCCCCTACGGGGTCGACACCTGAGTGGATGGGCTTATGGAAGGAATTACGTGAAAGTGTCAACTCTTTACATGAGAAGTTTGACGACATGGGACAGCCGGCTTCTCAGCTTGTGCCTGTCCAGGCGTCTCAAAGGCCATCAGGGGCTCTAAAACGCCCGCTACCTCAGATGGCAGATACAGACGTTGACACGGATAACGACTCCAGTGTCGACGACGAGGAGACAAATGTAACTTCCAGTAGGGCCACACGTTACATGATTGAGGCGATGAAAAATGTTTTACACATTTCTGATAATACCCCAGGTACCACTAAAAAGGGTATTATGTTTGGTGAGAAAAAACTACCGGTAGTTTTTCCTGCATCTGAGGAATTAAATGAAGTGTGTGATGAAGCGTGGGTTTCTCCTGATAAGAAACTGATAATTCCTAAGAGATTATTGTCAGCGTACCCTTTCCCGCCAGAGGATAGGGCACGTTGGAAAACACCCCCTAGGGTGGATAAGGCGCTCACACGCTTGTCCAAGAAGGTGGCACTACCGTCTCCGGATACGGCCGCCCTTAAGGAACCTGCTGACAGAAAGCAGGAGACTATACTAAAGTGTATATACACACACACTGGTGTTATACAGACTCCCTGACATAAAATATTGATACCCTAGATAGGGACAGTATATTACTGACTTTAGAGCATTTAAAAGATGCATTTCTATACATGCGTGATGCACAGAGGGATATTTGCCGGCTGGCATCAAGAGTAAGTGCTATGTCCATTTCCGCCAGGAGAGGGTTATGGACTCGGCAGTGGTCAGGTGATGCCGATTCTAAAAGGCATATGGAAGTATTGCCTTATAAAGGGGAGGAGTTATTTGGGGTAGGTCTGTCGGACCTGGTTTCCACGGCAACTGCTGGGAAATCAACGTTTTTACCCCAGGTTACCTCTCAGCAAAAGAAGACACCATATTATCATACGCAGTCCTTTCGGCCCCATAAGGGCAAGCGGGCGAAAGGCTCCTCTTTTCTGCCACGTGGCAAAGGGAGAGGAAAAAAGCTGCAGCTAACAGCCAGTTCCCAGGAACAGAAGTCCTCCCCCGCTTCCGCCAAGTCCTCAGCATGACGCTGGGGCTTTACTAGCGGACTCAGGTACGGGTGGGGCCCGTCTCAAGAATTTCAGCACACAGTGGGCTCGCTCACAGGTAGATCCCTGGATCCTTCAGGTAGTATCCCAGGGGTATTTTTTGGGTGGGAGTTTGTTAGTGTGGGTCACTAGTGGACCTACCACTAAAAGAGGCTTAGTGTGTGGCGCACTCTTTTGAAATGATTATTGTATATTAAAATATTTCAGACTTTTATTTCCATATCTAAAAAATTATTGGCATCTCGAGCAGGAGTTCTATCCTATCTGATGGCCTGAAAAGTGCAAAAAGGAAGTTTTTTAATTTATTTTCTTTTTCTATGTCAGTGTAAGATTCATATTATCTGTCTATGGAATTAGATCATTAAACTGATACCAATTATCAATAAATTAATTGTTCAGGCAGAACAAGAGAGAAAAAAATGTGATTAAGTAAGCATTACGAAATATTAATAAAAATGAGTCAGTGCTAGTTTAGCTACTGCTGAGCTCTCTTGAGAGGCTGTGAATAGCGCGCCCTTCAATAGAGGGAAAAATGAATGTATATCCCTATCCAATTAGCCCGTAACGGTTATCCAAGAAAAATATTACTTGTGCAAATACCAATCAAAGAAAATCCAAGTAACAAATCGAGAAAGCACGATGATTTACATGAGTGTTTTTGTAACATATGTGCACTCTTTACATCAGTCTACTGTTCAGGACTGGGGTAATAGTGTTAATGTCATTTGATACAATTTATTCATTCACCATTCTGCAACAGTGTATAGTAAATGAAACAAATCGTACTGGAGACCAGGTAATAGTTGCACTGTCTCAAGTATACTTGTCTGGAGAAAGAACAGAAAAGAACTATGGCACAAGTGAGAATTAAACATTCATATTATATCCTGTTCTAATAATTAATTGTTAGTCCTTTCTCTTCAGAAAGAAAGGAAAAAAGGGGGTTGTTTACATGATTATTCAAATTCATATACAGACTGGAAAATATCTACTAAGTATAAGGGGCCCTACTCACTGGCCGACCCGCCGCCGAGCTGCCCGACGGCGGATACGGCCGACGAGCGACCCGGCGGCGGGGGGGCAGTGACGGGGGGAGTGAAATTTCTTCACTCCCCCCGTCACCCGGCTGCACTGAAGTGCAGGCAAATATGGACGAGATCGTCCATATTGGCCTGCATGCACAGCCGACGGGAGATCAGCGATGAACGAGCGCGGGGACGCGCATCGTTCATCGCTTAAGTCTCCACACTGAAAGATATGAACGAGTTCTCGTTCATTTATGAACGAGATCGTTCATATCTTTCAAAATATCGCTAGGTGTGTAGGGCCTATAAGAGATTTAAACAATATTGTAATTCATTGAGATCTTTCTCTGGATCTTAATTGAGGCTAATTGTCGGCACAGGGGTGCACTATCAATTTATAAGTGCTCATAATAATTACACTCATAGGAGATAAATATATTATTTAGACACACTATATCCTGATGTTATTCACCTAATGTTTCCAAATAAATCATATATAATCATTTACGGTAAGTATATTATTATCATTTCATTACCAGGGTACAGATACCAAAGATGAAAAAAGAGTCCCAGGTGTGTGGAAACAGATTCCCTTTCTGCTTTTGTCCCATGTGCCGTTTTGGGCAGTGAATGGGAACAATGAGAGCGGGGAAGAGCCGTCCACCTGGGGCTGAAGGGAAAGAACAGTGCGGGCTGCTTCTACTGTCCACGCTTAGTGTCCCCCACCCCTGTTACTTGGGAGCATTGCAGGGGGGCCAAGATACCATGCAATGGATGAGAGGGCAGCCCTGAGTATCTGATCAGCGTTTGCCCGGAGTATAGTAAACACCCTTGTCACGTTCACCACTTCTAATGCCACTGCAAAATAGGATCTCTCCGCTCAGCAGTCTCAATGAGAGATGGACGTCGGTTCAGGTGATTGTGTATCAGTGTCCCGCTGTTCTATAAACGTTGCAAGAGCTGGACATTAATTCATGATTTTCCCTGTCTGGTGTGTCATGTGCGCCCATGTGTAATATTCATCAAGGGTGGAAATTCCCAGTGTCCTGTTACCGCTAAGGGTAACGTCTCTCTTTGGAGCTCGACGGGGAGAAGGACGCCGGGTCGGGTGATTCCCGTACCGCCTTGTTAAGTGTACGTCCGTGTCCCGCTGTTCAGTGGATGACGTACGTTTCACAAAAAAGCTTGATCACATCCGTAACGTCAAGGGGGCTGAGGTCTCATTTAAAGCCGAAGCTTATCGGCGTCATAATTGATTAATTAAATAATTGGTTCGAGATAATACCTATTTCTCTGACGTCCTAAGTGGATGCTGGGGACTCCGTCAGGACCATGGGGATTAGCGGCTCCGCAGGAGACAGGGCACAAAAGTAAAAGCTTTAGGACTAGGTGGTGTGCACTGGCTCCTCCCCCTATGACCCTCCTCCAAGCCTCAGTTAGGTTTTTGTGCCCGGCCGAGAAGGGTGCAATCTAGGTGGCTCTCCTGAGCTGCTTAGAATAAAAGTTAGACTTAGGTTTTTTTATTTTCAGTGAGTCCTGCTGGCAACAGGCACACTGCAGCGCGGGACTAAGGGGAGAAGAAGCGAACTCACCTGCGTGCAGAGTGGATTGGGCTTCTTGGCTACTGGACATTAGCTCCAGAGGGACGATCACAGGCCCAGCCATGGATGGGTCCCGGAGCCGCGCCGCCGGCCCCCTTACAGAGCCAGAAGAGTGAAGAGGTCCAGAAATCGGCGGCAGAGGGCATCTTGTCTTCAAGAAAGGTAGCGCACAGCACTGCAGCTGTGCGCCATTGCTCTCAGCACACTTCACACTCCGGTCACTGAGGGTGCAGGGCGCTGGGGGGGGGGGCGCCCTGAGACGCAATGAAAACACTATTTATGGCCAAAAATACATCACATATAGCTCCTGGGCTATATGGATGTATTTAACCCCTGCCATTTTACCTCATAAAAAGCGGGAGAAAGGCCGCCGTGAACGGGGCGGAGCCTATCTCCTCAGCACACAAGCGCCATTTTCCCTCACAGCTCCGCTGGAAGGACGTCTCCCTGACTCTCCCCTGCAGTCCTGCACTACAGAAACAGGGTAAAAAAGAGAGGGGGGGGGGGGGCACTAATTTGGCATATAAACATATATAGCAGCTATAAGGGAGAAACACTTACTTATAAGGTTGTCCCTATACATATATAGCGCTCTGGTGTGTGCTGGCAAACTCTCCCTCTGTCTCCCCAAAGGGCTAGTGGGGTCCTCTCCTCTATCAGAGCATTCCCTGTGTGTGTGCTGTGTGTCGGTACGCGTGTGTCGACATGTATGAGGAGGAAAATGGTGTGGAGGCGGAGCAATTGCCTGTATTACTGATGTCACCCCCTAGAGAGTCGACACCTGACTGGATGGTCTTATTTAAGGAATTACGTGATAGTGTCAGCACTTTACAAAAAACTGTTGACATGAGACAGCCGGCAAATCAGTTAGTGCCTGTCCAGGCGTCTCAAACACCGTCAGGGGCTCTAAAGCGCCCATTACCTCAGTCGGTCGACACAGACACGGACACTGACTCCAGTGTCGACGGTGAAGAAACAAACGTATTTTCCAGTAGGGCCACATGTTACATGATCACGGCAATGAAGGAGGCTTTGCATATTTCTGATACTACAAGTACCACAAAAAAGGGTATTATGTGGGGTGTGAAAAAACTACCCGTAGTTTTTCCTGAATCAGATGAATTAAATGAAGTGTGTGACAGAAGTTAGGGCGCGTTGGGAAACACCCCCTAGGGTGGATAAGGCACTCACACGCTTATCAAAACAAGTGGCGTTACCGTCTCCAGATACGGCCGCCCTCAAGGAGCCAGCTGATAGGAAGCTGGAAAATATTCTACTAAGTATATACACACATACTGCTGTTATACTGCGACCAGCGATTGCCTCAGCCTGGATGTGCAGTGCGGGGGTGGCTTGGTCGGAGTCCCTGACTGAAAATATTGATACCCTTGACAGGGACAGTATTTTATTGACTATAGAGCATTTAAAGGATGCATTTCTATATATGCGAGATGCACAGAGGGATATTTGCACTCTGGCATCAAGAGTAAGTGCGCTGTCCATTTCTGCCAGAAGGTGTTTATGGACACGACAGTGGTCAGGTGATGCGGATTCCAAACGGCACATGGAAGTATTGCCGTATAAAGGGGAGGAGTTATTTGGGGTTGGTCTATCGGACCTGGTGGCCACGGCAACAGCTGGAAAATCCACCTTTTTACCCCAAGTCACCTCTCAGCAGAAAAAGACACCGTCTTTTCAGCCTCAGTCCTTTCCTCCCGATAAGGGCAAGCGGGCAAAAGGCCAGTCATATCTGCCCCGGGGTAGAGGAAAGGGAAAAAGACTGCAGCAGGCAGCCCCTTCCCAGGAACAGAAGCCCTCCACCGCTTCTGCCAAGTCCTCAGCATGACGCTGGGGCCTTACAAGCGGACTCAGATGCGGTGGGGGGTCGTCTCAAGAGTTTCAGCACGCAGTGGGCTCACTCGCAAGTGGACCCCTGGATCCTACAGGTAGTATCCCAGGGGTACAGATTGGAATTCGAGACGTCTCCCCCTCGCAGGTTCCTGAAGTCTGCTTTACCAACGTCTCCCTCCGACAGGGAGGCAGTATTGGAAGCAATTCACAAGCTGTATTCCCAGCAGGTGATAATCAAAGTACCCCTCCTACAACAAGGGAAGGGGTATTATTCCACACTATTTGTGGTACTGAAGCCAGACGGCTCGGTGAGACCTATTTTAAATCTGAAATCTTTGAACACTTACATACAAAGGTTCAAATTCAAGATGGAGTCACTCAGAGCAGTGATAACGAACCTGGAAGAGGGGGACTATATGGTGTCCCTGGACATCAAGGATGCTTACCTCCATGTCCCAATTTGCCCTTCTCACCAAGGGTACTTCAGGTTTGTGGTACAGAACTGTCACTATCCGTTTCAGATGATGCCGTTTGGATTGTCCACGGCACCTCGGGTCTTTACCAAGGTAATGGCCGAAATGATGATTCTTCTTCGAAGAAAAGGCGTCTTAATTATCCCTTACTTGGACGATCTCCTAATAAGGGCGAAGTCCAGGGAACAGTTGGAGGTCGGAGTAGCACTATCTCGGGTACTGCTACAACAGCACGGGTGGATTCTAAATATTCCAAAATCACAGCTGATCCCGACGACACGTCTGCTGTTCCTAGGGATGATTCTGGACACAGTCCAGAAAAAGGTGTTTCTCCCAGAGGAGAAAGCCAGGGAGTTATCCGAGCTAGTCAGGAACCTCCTAAAACCAGGAAAAGTGTCAGTGCATCATTGCACAAGGGTCCTGGGAGAAAAGGTGGCTTCTTACGAAGCGATTCCATTCGGCAGATTTCACGCAAGAACCTTTCAGTGGGATCTGCTGGACAAATGGTCCGGATCGCATTTTCAGATGCATCAGCGTATAACCCTGTCTCCAAGGACAAGGGTGTCTCTTCTGTGGTGGTTGCAGAGTGTTCATCTTCTAGAGGGCCGCAGATTTGGCATTCAGGACTGGGTCCTGGTGACCACGGATGCCAGCCTTCGAGGCTGGGGAGCAGTCACACAGGGAAGAAATTTCCAGGGAGTGTGGTCAAGCCTAGAGACTTCATTTCACATAAATATACTGGAGCTAGGGGCAATTTACAATGCTCTAAGCCTAGCAAGTCCTCTGCTTCAAGGTCAGCCGGTGTTGATCCAGTCGGACAACATCACGGCAGTCGCCCACATAAACAGACAGGGCGGCACAAGAAGCAGGAGGGCAATGGCGGAAGCTGCAAGGATTCTTCGCTGGGCGGAAAATCATGTGATAGCACTGTCAGCAGTGTTCATTCCGGGAGTGGACAACTGGGAAGCAGACTTCCTCAGCAGGCACGACCTCCACCCGGGAGAGTGGGGACTTCATCCGGAAGTCTTCCACATGTTTGTGAACCGTTAGGAAAAACCAAAGGTGGACATGATGGCGTCCCGCCTCAACAAAAAACTAGACAGGTATTGCGCCAGGTCAAGGGACCCTCAGGCAATAGCTGTGGACGCTCTGGTAACACCTTGGGTGTTCCAGTCAGTGTATGTGTTCCCTCCTCTGCCTCTCATACCCAAGGTACTGAGAATTATAAGACGGAGAGGAGTAAGAACTATACTCGTGGCTCTGGATTGACCAAGAAGGACTTGGTACCCGGAACTTCAAGAGATGCTCACAGAGGACCCATGGCCTCTGCCACTAAGAAGGCACCTGCTTCAGCAAGGACCCTGTCTGTTCCAAGACTTACCGCGGCTGCGTTTGACGGCATGGCGATTGAACGCCGGATCCTGAAGGAAAAAGGCATTCCGGAGGAAGTCATCCCTACCCTGATCAAAGCCAGGAAGGAGGTTACCGCACAACATTATCACCGTATTTGGCGAAAATATGTTGCGTGGTGTGAGGCCAGGAGGGCCCCGACGGAGGAATTTCAACTGGGTCGATTCCTGCATTTCCTGCAAACAGGAGTATCTATGGGCCTCAAATTGGGGTCCATTAAGGTTCAAATTTCGTCCCTGTCAATTTTCTTCCAGAAAGAATTGGCTTCAGTTCCTGAAGTCCAGACGTTTGTCAAGGGAGTACTGCATATACAGCCCCCCTTTGTGCCTCCAGTGGCACCGTGGGATCTCAATGTAGTTCTGGGATTCCTCAAATCACATTGGTTTGAACCGCTCAAATCGGTGGATTTAAAATATCTCACATGGAAAGTGACCATGCTGTTGGCCCTGGCCTCGGCCAGGCGAGTGTCAGAATTGGCGGCTTTATCTTACAAAAGCCCATATCTGATTTTCCATTCGGACAGGGCAGAACTGCGGACCCGTCCCCAGTTTCTCCCTAAGGTGGTGTCAGCGTTTCACCTGAACCAACTTATTGTGGTGCCTGCGGCTACTAGGGACTTGGAGGACTCCAAGTTGCTAGACGTTGTCAGGGCCCTAAAAATATATATTCAAGGACGGCTGGAGTCAGAAAGTCTGACTCGCTGTTTATACTGTATGCACCCAACAAGCTGGGTGCTCCTGCTTCTAAGCAGACGATTGCTCGTTGGATTTGTAGTACAATTCAGCTTGCACATTCTGTGGCAGGCCTGCCACAGCCAAAATCTGTAAATGCCCACTCCACAAGGAAGGGGGGCTCATCTTGGGCGGCTGCCCGAGGGGTCTCGGCTTTACAACTTTGCCGAGCAGCTACTTGGTCAGGGGCAAACACGTTTGCAAAATTCTACAAATTTGATACCCTGGCTGAGGAGGACCTGGAGTTCTCTCATTCGGTGCTGCAGAGTCATCCGCACTCTCCCGCCCGTTTGGGAGCTGTGGTATAATCCCCATGGTCCTTACGGAGTCCCAGCATCCACTTAGGACGTCAGAGAAAATAAGAATTTACTTACCGATAATTCTATTTCTCGTAGTCCGTAGTGGATGCTGGGCGCCCATCCCAAGTGCGGATTGTCTGCAATACTTGTACATAGTTATTGTTACAAAAATCGGGTTTTGTATTGTTGTGAGCCATCTTTTCAGAGGCTCCGCTGTTATCATGCTGTTAACTGGGTTCAGATCACAGGTTGTACAGTGTGATTGGTGTGGCTGGTATGAGTCTTACCCGGGATTCAAAATCCTTCCTTATTGTGTACGCTCGTCCGGGCACAGTATCCTAACTGAGGCTTGGAGGAGGGTCATAGGGGGAGGAGCCAGTGCACACCAGCTAGTCTTAAAGCTTTTACTTTTTGTGCCCTGTCTCCTGCGGAGCCGCTATTCCCTTGGTCCTTACGGAGTCCCAGCATCCACTACGGACTACGAGAAATAGATTTATCGGTAAGTAAATTCTTATTTTCTCTAACGTCCTAGTGCAGGGCCGGTGCTAGGGTGTTCGGCGCCCTCCTGCAAAATATAAATTTGCGCCCTCCCATACTTTACATGTAGGGCCGGGGGGTTACCATGGCCTCTTGGGCCCCTGAGCTGCAGGAGATCCGTGTAAGCCTATGGATGTGAACTCTCTGCCCACACTCACTCTGTGCAGCGCTAGTTACGACCCTGCACACAGACAGTGCCGTAACTAGACATTTTACCGCTGTGTGCAAGAGAGGGAATCGGCCCCTCCCCCCCCCCCCCCCCACACACACACACACACACACACCTGCATGTAAAATAGGGGCAGTGCGCGCCGCAGGCGCGCACAAAAAATATAGGGGCGTGGCTTCGCGGGGAAGGGGTGTGGCCACAAAATAATACCAATTCATATTACATATTATAGTAGTCTCCATTATTCAAACTATGCCGCACAGTAGCGCCACTACACCAGGTAGAGCCCCTTTTACACATTACGGCCGACAGATTCCGTTTTTTACACATTACGGCGGACAGTGCTCCCCTTTTTACACATTACGGCAGACAGCGCCTCCCTTTTTACACATTACGGCGGACAGCGCTCCCCTTTTTACACATTACGGCGGACAGCGCCACCCTTTTTACACATTATGGCGGACAGAGTCCCCTTTTTACACATTACGGCGGACAGCGCCCCCCTTTTTACACATTACGGCGGACAGCGCCCCCCTTTTTACACATTACGGCGGACTGCGTCCACTTTTTACACATTACGGCGGACAGCGCCTCCCTTTTTACACATTACGGCAGACAGAGTCCCCTTTTTACACATTACGGCGGACAGCGCTCCCCTTTTTACATATTACGGCGGACAGCGCCCCCCTTTTTACACATTACGGCGGACAGCGCTCCCCTTTTTACACATTATGGAGGACAGCTCCCCCCTTTTTACACATTACGGCGGACAGCGCTCCCCTTTTTACACATTACGGCGGACAGCTCCCCTCTTTTTACACATTACGGCAGACAGCATCCACTTTTTAAATACAAACACACACACACACACACACACACACACACACACACACACACACACACACACACACACTTTCTCTTTCACACTCTTTACACTCTTACCACAATCTTGCTGGCCAGATCTTCCACTGTCTGCTAGCCTGTTCCGTGTAGCTCCGCCCCTTGGTCCGAGTAGCTCCGCCCCTTGGTCCGTGTAGCTCCGCCCTCTTGGTCCGTGTAGCTCCGCCCCCTTTCGTCGGACAGAAAACACTCCTCTCCCTGTCACAGGGGACAGAGGAGAAGGAGTCGTGATGCCGGCGCTGCTGCGGCTGCCAGTCAGTGTGACAGGGCAGGCGTAGCAGCAGCAGCAGCAGCAGGGGGGACAGGACGGCGCTTCAGCTGGGATGCAGAGCAGTGAAGGCGCCTCTCCTGCCCGGCGCCTACCTGCACTGCATCCCTTGCTGAGCGGCTAGCGCCGGGCCTGTCCTAGTGGATGCTGGGAACTCCGTAAGGACCATGGGGAATAGCGGACTCCGCAGGAGACTGGGCACTCTAAAAGAAAGATTAGGTACTATCTGGTGTGCACTGGCTCCTCCCTATATGCCCCTCCTCCAGACCTAAGTTAGAATCTGTGCCCGGCTCGAGCTGGTTGCACACTAGGGGCTCTCCTGAGCTTCTAGTAAAGAAAGTATTTATTAGGTTTTTTATTTTCCGTGAGATCTGCTGACAACAGACTCACTGCTACGAGGGACTTAGGGGAGAGAAGCGAACCTACCTGCTTGCAGCTAGCTTGGGCTTCTAGGCTACTGGACACCATTAGCTCCAGAGAGATCGAACACAGGCCCAGCCTCGGTCGTCCGGTCCCGGAGCCGCGCCGCCGTCCCCCTTGCAGAGCCAGAAGCAAGAAGAACGTCCTGGAAATCGGCGGCTAAAGACTCCGGTCTTCACCAAGGTAGCGCACAGCACTGTAGCTGTGCGCCATTGCTCCCTATGCACACCACATACTTCGGTCACTGATGGGTGCAGGGCGCTGGGGGGGGGGGCCGCCCTGGGCTGCAATTAGAGTACCTTGACTTTGGCAAACAACACATAATATAGCCTAATAAGCTATATATGTGTAAAAATCCCCTGCCATAATACACTTATAAGAGCGGGAGAAGTCAGCCGAAAAAGGGGCGGGGCTATCTCCCTCAGCACACTGGCGCCATTTTCTCTTTACAGTGCAGCTGGAAGACAGCTCTCCAGGCTCTCCCCTGCAGTTTCCAGGCTCAAAGGGTTAAAAAGAGAGGGGGGGCACTAAATTTATGCGCAAACTGTATATAAAAAGCAGCTATAGGGATAAATCACGTTCTGTTAGTGTAACTCCCTGATTAAATAGCGCTGTGGTGTGTGCTGGCATACTCTCTCTTTGTCTCCCCAAAGGACTTTGTGGGGTCCTGTCCTCAGTCAGAGCATTCCCTGTGTGTGTGCGGTGTGTCGGTACGGCTGTGTCGACTTGTTTGATGAGGAGACTTATGTGGAGGCAGAGCAGGTGCCGATAAATGTGGTGTCACCCCCTGCAGGGCCGACACCAGAGTGGGTGGATATGTGGAAGGTATTAACCGACAGTGTCAACTCCTTACATAAAAGGCTGGATGACGTAACAGCCGTGGGACAGCCGGCTTCTCAGCCGGCGCCTGCCCAGGCGTCTCAAAGGCCATCAGGGGCTCAAAAACGCCCGCTACCTCAGATGGCAGACACAGATGTCGACACGGAGTCTGACTCCAGTGTCGACGAGGTTGAGACATGTACACAATCCACTAGGGGCATCCGTTGCATGATTTCGGCAATGAAAAATGTGTTACACATTTCTGACATTAACCCAAGTACCACTAAAAAGGGGTTTTATGTTTGGGGAGAAAAAGCAGCCAGTGTTTTGTTCCCCCATCAGATGAGTTGAATGGAGTGTGTGAAGAAGCGTGGGGTTCCCCCGATAAGAAACTGGTAATTTCTAAAAAGTTACTGATGGCGTACCCTTTCCCGCCAGAGGATAGGTCACGTTGGGAGATATCCCCTAGGGTGGATAAGGCGCTCACACGTTTGTCAAAAAAGGTGGCACTGCCGTCTCAGGATACGGCCACCTTGAAGGAGCCTGCTGATAGAAAGCAGGAGGCTATCCTGAAGTCTGTATATACACACTCAGGTACTATACTGAGACCTGCAATTGCCTCAGTATGGGTGGTCTGATACCCTGTAAGATAATATTGTTACCCTCGACAGGGATATTATTTTGCTAACCATAGAGCATATTAAAGACGTCGTCTTATATATGAGGGATGCACAGAGGGATATTTGCCGGCTGGCATCCAGATTTAATGCAATGTCCATTTCTGCCAGGAGGGTATTAGGGACCCGGCAGTGGACAGGTGATGCTGATTCTAAAAGGCACATGGAGATTCTGCCTTATAAGGGTGAGGAATTGTTTGGGGATGGTCTCTCGGACCTCGTATCCACAGCCTAAGAAAGCACCGTATTATCAGAAACAGTCTTTTTGGCCACAGAAAAGCAAGCGGGTCAAAGGCACTTCCTTTCTGCACAGAGGCAAGGGAAGAGGGAAAAAGATGCACCAGACAGCCAGTTCCCAGGATCAAAAATCTTTCCCCGCTTCCTCTAAGTCCACCCCAAGACGCTGGGGCTCCACAGGCGGAGCCAGGTGCGGTGGGGGGCGCGTCTCCGGAACTTCAGCGACCAGTGGGCTCGCTCACAGGTGGATCCCTGGGTTCTGCAAGTAGTATCACAGGGATACAAGCTGGAGTTCGAGGCGACTCCCCCTCACCGTTACCTCAAATCAGCCTTACCTGCTGCCCTCGGAGAAAGGGAGGTAGTACTGGCGGCAATTCACAAGCTGTATCTTCAGCAGGTGATAATCAAGGTACCCCTCCTTCAACAGGGACACAATGTTTGTGGTACCGAAACCAGAGGGTTCGGTGAGACCCTTTCTAAATTTAAAATCCTTGAACATTTATATAAAAAAGTTCAAGTTCAAGATGGAATCGCTCAGAGCGGTTATTGCAAGCCTGGAAGAGGGGGATTTTGTGGTGTCATTGGACATCAAGGATGCTTACCTGCATGTCCCCATTTACCATCCTCACCAGGAGTACCTCAGATTTGTGGTACAGGAATGTCATTACCAATTCCAGACGCTGCCGTTTGGTATGTCCAAGGCACCGAGGGTATTTACCAAGGTAATGGCCGAAATGATGATGCTCCTCCGAAAGAAGGGAGTCATGATTATTCCGTACTTGGACGATCTCCTTATAAAGGCGAGGTCCAAAGAGCAGTTGCTAGTCAGCGTAGACCTATCTCAGGAAGTGCTACATCAGCACGGCTGGATTCTGAATATCCCAAAGTCGCAGCTGATTCCTGCGATGCGTCTGCTGTTCTTGGGCATGATTCTGGACACAGAACAGAAGAAGATATTTCTCCTGGTGGAGAAGGCCCAGAAATTATCATCTCTGGTCAGGGACCTCCTGAAACCAAAGCAGGTGTCGGTGCATCACTGCACGCGAGTCCTGGGAAAGATGGTAGCTTCTTACGAAGCAATTCCCTTCGGCAGATTCCATGCAAGGATCTTCCAGTGGGATCTGTTGGACAAGTGGTCCGGATCGCATCTCCAGATGCATGGGTTAATCACCCTGTTCCCGAGGGCCAGGGTGTCTCTGCTGTGGTGGCTGCAGAGTGCTCCTCTGCTCGAAGGCCGCAGATTCGGCATACAGGACTTGGTCCTGGTGACCACGGATGCAAGCCTCCGAGGTTGGGGGGCAGTCACCCAGGGAAGAAACTTCCAAGGACAATGGTCGAGTCAGGAAACTTCCCTACACATAAATATTCTGGAACTAAGTGCCGTTTGCAACGCCCTGAGTCAAGCAGAACCCCTGCTTCAAAACCAACCGGTTCTGATTCAGTCAGACAACATCACAGCGGTCGCCCATGTAAACCGCCAGGGCGGCACAAGAAGCAGGGTGGCAATGGCAGAAGCCACAAGGATTCTTCGATGGGCGGAGAATCACGTGATAGCACTGTCAGCAGTGTTCATTCCGGGAGTGGACAACTGGGAAGCAGACTTCCTCAGCAGGCACGACCTCCACCCGGGAGAGTGGGGGCTTCATCCAGAAGTCTTCCAGCTGATTGTGAACCGTTGGAAACGGCCACAGGTGGACATGATGGCGTCCCGCCTCAACAAAAAGCTAAAAAGATATTGCGCCAGGTCAAGGGACCCTCAGGCGATAGCTGTGGACGCTCTAGTGACACCGTGGGTGTACCAGTCGGTTTATGTGTTCCTTCCTCTCCCCCTCATACCCAAGGTACTGAGGATAATAAGGAGAGGAGTAAGAACTATACTCATTGTTCCGGATTGGCCAAGAAGAGCTTGGTACCCAGAACTTCAAGAAATGGTCTCAGAGGACCCATGGCCTCTGCCGCTCAGACGGGACCTGCTGCTACAGGGGCCCTGTCTGTTCCAAGACTTACCGCGGCTGCGTTTGACGGCATGGCGGTTGAACGTATCCTAAAGGAAAAGGGCATTCCGGAGGAAGTCATTCCTACGCTGATTAAAGCTACGAAGGAGGTGACCGCAAAACATTATCACCGCATATGGCGAAAATATGTTGCTTGGTGTGAGGCCAGGAAGGCACCAACGGAGGAATTTCAGCTGGGTCGATTTCTGCACTTCCTACAGTCAGGGGTGACTATGGGCCTCAAATTGGGTTCCATTAAGGTCCAGATTTCAGCTCTGTCGATTTTCTTCCAAAAAGAACTGGCTTCACTGCTTGAAGTTCAGACTTTTGATAAAAGGAGTGCTGCATATTCAGCCCCCTTTTGAGCCTCCAGTGGCACCTTGGGATCTCAATGTGGTGTTGGATTTCCTAAAGTCGCATTGGTTTGAGCCACTGAAAACAGTAGAGCAAAAATATCTCACGTGGAAAGTTGTCATGCTTCTGGCATTGGCTTCGCCAGGCGTGTATCAGAATTGGCGGCTTTGTCATGTAAAAGCCTTATCTGTTTTTCATATGGATAGGGCGGAATTGAGGACTCGTTCCCAATTTCTTCCTAAGGTGGTATCAGCGTTTCATTTGAACCAACCTATTGTGGTGCCTGCGGCTTCTTGGGACTTGGAGGATTCCAAGTTGCCGGACGTAGTCAGGGCCTTAAAAATCTATGTTTCCAGGATGGCTAGAGTCAGGAAAACTGACTCACTATTTTTATCCTGTATGCACCCATGCTCCTGCTTCAAAGCAGACTATTGCTCGTTGGATTTGTAGCACGATTCAATTTGCACATTCTGCGGCTGAACTGCCGCATCCTAAATCTGTAAGAGCCCATTCCACGAGGAAATGGGCTCTTCTTGGGCGGCTGCCCGAGGGGTCTCGGATTTACAACTTTGCCGAGCTGCTACTTGGTCGGGTTCAAACACATTTGCAAAATTCTACAAGTTTGATACCCTGGCTATGGAGGACCTTGAGTTTGCTCATTCGGTGCTGCAGAGTCATCCGCACTCTCCCGCCCGTTTGGGAGCTTTGGTATAATCCCCATGGTCCTTACGGAGTTCCCAGCATCCACTAGGACGTCAGAGAAAATAAGAATTTACTCACCGGTAATTCTATTTCTCGTAGTCCGTAGTGGATGCTGGGCGCCCATCCCAAGTGCGGATTGTCTGCAATACTTGTATATAGTTATTGCCTAGCTGGAGGGTTATTGTTATGAGCCATCTGTTCATGAGGCTCAGTTGTTATTCATACTGTTAACTGGGTATAGTATCACGAGTTGTACGGTGTGATTGGTGTGGCTGGTATGAGTCTTACCCGGGATTCCAAATCCTTTCCTTATTGTGTCAGCTCTTCTGGGCACAGTTTCCCTAACTGAGGTCTGGAGGAGGGGCATAGAGGGTGGAGCCAGTGCACACCAGATAGTACCTAATCTTTCTTTTAGAGTGCCCAGTCTCCTGCGGAGCCCGCTATTCCCCATGGTCCTTACGGAGTTCCCAGCATCCACTACGGACTACGAGAAATAGAATTACCTGTGAGTAAATTCTTATTATTACAGAAGTCACATATTCTCATTGCTCAATCACTACAGCAATCTCTTATCCTACACCCTCCTCTGCCATCAGCCCTGTTCTCAGTTGGGTGTTTCTAACACAAGGCTATCCATGACAAATATCACATGTAGAGAGTTTTCTCATACGTCCTAGAGGATGCTGGGGACGCTTTGAGAACCATGGGGTAAAGACTGGATCCGCAGAAGACATGGGCACTTTAAGACTTTAAAAGGGGTGTAAACTGGCTCCACCCTCTATGCTCCTCCTCCAGACTCCAGTTAGATTCTGTGCCCAGCGAGACTGGATACACTTAGGAGCTCTCCACGGTTTCTCAGAAAAAAGACTTTATTTAGGTTTATAATTTTCAGGGAGACCTGCTGGCTACAGGCTCTCTGCATCGTGGGAGTGAGGGGGGAGAAGCAGGACCTACTTCTGTGCGTTTAAGGGCTCTGCTTCTTAGGCTACTGGACACCATTAGCTCCAGAGGTTCAGATCACTTGGTGCACCTAGCTGCTTGTTCCCGGAGCCGCACCGTCACCCCCCTCACAGAGCCAGAAGACAGAAGTCGGGTGAGTAAAGGAAGATCAGAAGACTTTAGTGATGGCAGAAGACGGCAGTTGGATCCGACGACACGCCTGTCGTTCCTGGGTATGATTCTGAATACAGAATTACGGAGAGTTTTTCTTCCAGTGGAAAAGGCTCTGGAAATACAGAACATGGTAAAACAGATTCTGAAACCGGCAAAAGTGTCAGTTCTTCAATGCACTCGATTGCTGGGGAAGATGGTGGTGGCCAACGAGGCCATTCCGTATGGCAGGTTCCATGCCAGGGGTGTTTCAGTGGGACCTGCTGGACAAGTGGTCCGGGTCTCACCTGGACATGCACCGGAAAATACTCCTATCTTCCAGGACCAGGATCTTCTTTCTGTGGTGGCTGCACAGTTCTCACCTTCTGGAGGGACGCAGGTTCGGGATTCAGGATTGGATCCTGGTAACCACAGATGCAAGTCTCCGAGGCTGGGGAGCAGTCACACAGGGGTGAAACTTTCAGGGAAAATGGTCAAGCCAGGAAGCTTGTCTGCACATAAACATTCTGGAATTAAGGGCCATTTACAACGGTATTCTGCAAGCGGAACATCTTCGCGGTCTGCCCGTCTTGATTCAATCAGAGAACATAACAGCAGTGGCGTACGTAAACCGCCAGGGCGGAACAAATTTCGGCCTTATCAATTTTCTTTCAGAAAGAATTGCCCTACCTTCCGGAAGTTCAGACCTTCGTCGGGTGTGCTGCACATCCAACCTCCATTTGGGCCCCCAGTGGCACCGTGGGATCTTAATGTGGTGTTGCAGTTCCTGCAATCTCCTTGGTTTGAACCTTTACGTAAGGTTGAGTTAAAATTCCTTACTTGGAAAGTAGTCATGTTGTTGGCCTTGGCGTCATAAAGGTGAGTTTCTGAATTGGCGGCTTTGTCTCACAAAAGACCCTATTTAATCTTCCATGCTGATAGAGCGGAGTTGAGAACTCATCAGCAATTTCTACCAAAAGTGGTTTCCTCATTTCACGTAAACCAGCCTATTGTGGTGCCAGTGGCTACTGATGCCTTGGCGAAATCGAAGTCTCAATGTGGTCAGAGCTTTGAAAATCTATGTCGCCAGAACGGTGCAGATTAGGAAAACAGAGGCTCTGTTTGTCCTGTGTGCTCACAACAAGATTGGGGCTCCTGCTTCCAAGCAGACTATTGCACGCTGGATCTGTAATACGATTCAGCAGGCTCATTCTACGGCAGGGTTACCGTTACCGAAATCGGTGAAAGCTCATTCTACCAGAAAGGTGGACTCATTCTGGGCGGCTGCCCGAGGGGTTTCGGCATTACAACTTTGGCGAGCTGCTACTTGGTCGGGTTCAAACACCTTTGTGAAGTTTTACAAGTTTGATACCCTGGCTGAGGAGGACCTCATGTTTGATCAGTCGGTGCTGCAGAGTCATCTGCACTCTCCCGCCCGTTCTAGAGCATTGGTATAAACCCCATGGTTTTGAAGCATCCTTTAGGACGTATGAAAAAATAGGATTTTAATACCTACCGGTTACAGACCTAGTCTCTACAGCTACTGCTGGAAAATCGTAATTTTTACCTTATGTTCCCCCAAAACATAAGAAAACGCTTCATCAAATGCAGTCCTTTCGGCCCAATAGATACCGAAGAGGAAGAGACTCTGCCTTCCTTGCTGCTAGAGGCAGGGAAAGAGGTAAAAGAAACCCAGGCTTCTCTGCCTCCCAAGAACAGAAGTCCTCCCCAGCTTCTGCCAAGTCCACCGCATGACGCTGGGGTTTCCCTGCGGGAGTCCTCGCCGGTTGGGGCACGTCTCAAGCTCTTTAGCCAGGTCTGGGTTTGCTCGGGCCTGGAACCTTGGATTTTAAAAATTGTGTCACAAGGGTACAAACTAAAATTTTAAGACGTTCCCCCTCGCCGATTATTAAAATCAGCCTTTTCAGCTTCTCTGACTGGCAGAGAGGTAGTGTGCGACGCAATACAAAAATTGTGTCAGAACCAGGTCAATATCACGGTTCCCCCTGCGCAACAGGGACAAGGCTTTTATTCCAGTTTATTCGTGGTTCCGAAGCCGGACGGCTCGGTCAGACCGATCCTCAACCTTAACCTAAATTACTTTCTGCAGAAATTCAAGATGGAGTCTCTCAGAGCAGTGATCTCCAGTCTGGAGGAAGGGGACTTTATGGTCTCCTTAGACATAAAGGATGCCTACCTACATGTTCCCATTTATCCTCCTCATCAGGTCTTCCTGCGCTTTGCGGTTCAGGATTGTCATTACCAATTTCAGACGTTGCCGTTTGGGCTGTCCATGGCTCCGAGGATTTTCACCAAAGTGATGGCGGAGATGATGATTCTTCTTCGCATGCAAGGTGTCATGATTATCTCATACTTGGACGATCTCCTGATGAAAGCCAGATGCAGGGACAAGTTGTTACAGAACATTGCACTGTCCCTGAAGGTGTTGCAACAACATGGCTGGCTCCTCAACCTGCTGAAATCTCAGTTGATCCCTACGACCCGCCTGTCGTTTCTGGGGATGAATCTGGACACAGAACTACAGAGAGTTTTTCTTCCGGAAGAAAAAGCTCGGGAACAAATCTTAAAACCAACCAGAGTGTCAATACATCAATGCACTCGCTTGCTGGGAAAGATGGTGGCGGCCTATGAGGCCATTCAGTTTGGCAGATTCCATGCCAGAGTATTCCAGTGGGACCTGTTGGACAAGTGGTCCGGTTCCCACCTACACATGCAACGGACGATAGTCCTGTCCTCAAAGACAAGAATATCACTGCTGTGGTGGCTGCACAGTTCCCACCTCATCGAGGGACGCAGGTTCGGTATTCAGGATTGGATTCTAGTGACCACGGATGCAAGTCCCCGGGGTTGGGGTGCAAGGAAGATGGTCAAGTCAGGAGACTTGTCTCCACATAAACGTTCTGGAATTAAGGGCGATTTACAACGGCCTTCTACAAACGGAACGCCTTCTTCAAAGTCGACCCGTCCTCATCCAGTCGGAGAATGTAACAGCAGTAACTTACATCAACAGCCAGGGCGGAACAAAAAGCAGAGCAGCAATGGCAGAAGCCACAAGGATTCTCCGCTGGACGGAGAAACATCTAAGCGCTCTGTCAGCTATCTTTATTCCAGGAGTGGATAACTGGAAAGCAGACTTCCTCAGCAGACACGATCTCCATCCAGGAGAGTGGGGACTTCATCCAGAAGTCTTCACAGAAGTGACAAGTCGCTGGGGTACTCCCCAAGTAGAGATGATGGCGTCTCGTCTCAACAAGAAACTCCAAAATTAGGGACCCTCAAGCCATAGCGGTGGACGCTCTGGTGACACCGTGGGTGTTTCAGTCGGTATGTGTTCCCTCCACTTCCTCTCATTCCGAGAGTGTTAAAAATTATAAGAAGAAAAAAGGTTCCGACGATCCTCATTGTTCCAGATTGGCCAAGGAGGGCTTGGTATCCCGATCTTCAGGATTTACGCATAGGAAATCCCTGGCTGCTTCCTCTAAGAGAGGACCTGTTACAGCAGGGGCCGTGTCAGTATCAAGATTTACTGCGGCTACGTTTGACGGCATGGCGGTTGAATGCCAGATTCTAGCCCAGAAGGGAATTCCCAGTGAAGTCATTCCCACTCTTATTCAGGCTAGAAAGGATGTTACGGCAAAACACTATCACCACATTTGGAGGAAATATATTTCCTGGTGCGAGTCCAAGAAGGCTCCTGCGGATATTTTTTAACTTGGACGTTTTCTCCACTTTTTACAAGCTGGAGTGGATGCGGGCCTTAAATTAGGATCCATTAAAGTACAGATTTCTGCATTGTCAGTTTTCTTTCAGAAACAATTGGCCTCACTTCCTGAGGTGCAAACGTTTGCAAAAGGGGTGTTACACATCCAACCTCCTTTTGTGCCTCCTGTGGCACCTTGGGACCTTAACGTGATGTTACAGTTCCTTCAATCTCACTGGTTTGAACCTTTTTCAAAAGGTGGATTTGAAGTTCCTCACTTGGAAAGTGGTAATTTTATTGGCCTTAGCATCTGCACGGCGGGTGTCCGAATTGGCGGCCTAGTCTCACAAGAGCCCTTATTTGATCTTCCATGAAGATAGAGCAGAGTTGAGAACTCGTCAACAGTTTCTGCCGAAGGTGGTTTCTTCTTTTCATATAAACCAACCTAATGTCCGTCTCCCTCGGCACAGTTCCTATAACTGAGGTCTGGAGGAGGGGCATAGAGGGATGAGCCAGTTCACGCCCTTATTAAAGTCTTAAAGTGCCCATTTCTCCTGCGGATCCTGTCTATACCCCATGGTTCTATTGATGACCCCAGCATCCTCTACGGACTCAGAGAAAAGGATTTACTGGTAGGTATTAAAATCCTATTATTTATTAGTGCGCAAGCAGGACAGCATTTTCTCTTCTTTGGTGTTTTATTATTACAACCATGTCACCTCTAGTAATCCCACATGAGCGTCCATGTCACCTCTAGTAATCCCACACGAGCGTCCATGTCTCCTCCAGTAATCCCACACGAGCGTCCATGTCACCTCTAGTAATCCCACATGAGCGTCCATGTCTCCTCCAGTAATTCCACACGAGCGTCCATGTCACCTCTAGTAATCCCACATGAGCGCCCTTGTCACCTCTAGTAATCCCACACGAGCTTCCATGTCACCTCTAGTAATCCCACGTGAGCGTCCATGTCACCTCTAGTAATCCCACATGAGCGTCCATGTCACCTCTAGTAATCCCACATGAGCGCCCGTGTCACCTCTAGTAATCCCACATGAGCGTCCATGTCTCCTCCAGTAATCCCACACGAGCGTCCATGTCACCTCTGGTAATCCCACATGAGCGGCCATGTCACCTCCAGTAATCCCACACGAGCGTCCTTGTCACCTCTAGTAATCCCACACGAGCTTCCATGTCTCCTCCAGTAATCCCACATGAGCATCTGTCTCACCTCTACTAATCCCACATGAGCGGCCATGTCACCTCTAGTAATCCCACATGAGCATCAGTGACACCTCTAGTAATCCCACATGAGCGTCCATGTCACCTCTAGTAATCCCACATGAGCGTCCATGTCACCTCTAGTAATCCCACACGAGCTTCCATGTCACCTCTAGTAATCCCACATGAGCGTCCATGTCACCTCTAGTAATCCCACATGAGCGGCCATGTCTCCTCCAGTAATCCCACACGAGCGTCCTTGTCACCTCTAGTAATCCCACATGAGCATCAGTGTCACCTCTAGTAATCCCACATGAGCGTCCATGTCACCTCTAGGAATCCCACATAAGCGTCCATGTCGCCTCTAGTAATCCCACATGAGCGTTCAGTGTTGATCAAGCTCCAGTCTAAGCATCCTATCTTTTTTTTTTTTTATACACATAAAAGCAATGATTACAGGTAAACCATGTCAGTTATAGAATTATATATTGTATCCTCTAACACCCTGGGTCTTGTCTACTCATTTTATATTTCCATAATGTATTTTATTTCCAGCAGATGGACACACAAGCAGAAATATCTCAGAAGGACATCTAATGGTATCCCAGGATTCTGAAATAACAGATAATGACAGTAGACAGGATTCTCCAGGAGATAACCCCATTATCCCAATTATACATCCAGCTCTATCAGCTGATCCCCCTGATCCTGGGAAATGTTCTCCTGATCACTCTGATATTGGTGCATCTGTTACAGCTCTGACAGTAGATACAGAGTTTCCCTGTTCTGTAGATGCCAAATGTTTTACACAGAACACAAAGCTTATTACCCATCATCCAGCTAAGGCAGGTGAGAGGCCACTGATATGTTCTGAATGTGGGAAATGTTTTGCATGCAACTCAAATCTTGCTACACATCAGAGAAGTCACTCAGGTGAGAAGCTGTTTTCCTGTTCTGAGTGTGGGAAATGTTTTGCATTTAAATCAGTTCTTGTTACACATCAGAGAAGTCACACAGGTGAGAAGCCGTTTTCCTGTTCTGAGTGTGGGAAATGTTTTACACAGAAATCAGGTCTTGTTACACATCAGAGTAGTCACACAGGTGAGAAGCCGTATTCCTGTTCTGAGTGTGGGAAATGTTTCACACAGAAATCAGCTCTTGTTACACATCAGAGTAGTCACACAGGTGAGAAGCCATTTTCCTGTTCTGAGTGTAGGAAATGTTTTCCACGGAAATCAGCTCTTGTTGCACATCAGAGAAGTCACTCAGGTGAGAAGCCGTTTTCCTGTTCTGAGTGTGGGAAATGTTTCGCATTTAAATCAGTTCTTGTTACACATCAGAGAAGTCACACAGGTGAGAAGCCGTTTTCCTGTTCTGAGTGTGGGAAATGTTTTACACAGAAATCAGCTCTTGTTACACATCAGAGTAGTCACACAGGTGAGAAGCCATTTTCCTGTTCTGAGTGTAGGAAATGTTTTCCACGGAAATCAGCTCTTGTTGCACATCAGAGAAATCACTCAGGTGAGAAGCCGTTTTCCTGTTCTGAGTGTGGGAAATGTTTCGCATTTAAATCAGTTCTTGTTACACATCAGAGAAGTCACTCAGGTGAGAAGCCGTTTTCCTGTTCTGAGTGTGGGAAATGTTTCGCATTTAAATCAGTTCTTGGTAGACATCAGAGAAGTCACACAGGTGAGAAGCCGTATTCCTGTTCTGAGTGTGGGAAATGTTTTGCATTCAAATCACATTTTGATATTCATCAGCATACTCACACAGTTGAGAAGCCGTATTCCTGTTCTGAGTGTAGGAAATGTTTTGCACGGAAATCAGATCTTGTTACACATCAGAGAAGTCACACAGGTGAGAAGCCGTTTTCCTGTTCTGAGTGTGGGAAATGTTTTGCATTCAAATCACATTTTGTTATTCATCAGCATACTCACACAGGTGAGAAGCCATTTCCATGTTCTGAGTGTGGGAAATGTTTTGCACGGAAATCAGATCTTGTTAAACATCAGAGAAGTCACACAGGTGAGAAGCCGTATTCCTGTTCTGAGTGTGGGAAATGTTTTACACAGAAATCAGTTCTTGTTACACATCAGAGTAGTCACACAGGTGAGAAGCCATTTTCCTGTTCTGAGTGTAGGAAATGTTTTCCACGGAAATCAGATCTTGTTGCACATCAGAGAAGTCACACAGGTGAGAGGCCATTTCCATGTTATGAGTGTGGGAAATGTTTTACACATAAATCAGCTCTTGTTAGACATCAGAGAAATCACACAGGTGAGAAGCCATACTTCTGTTCTGAGTGTGGGAAATGTTTTGCACGGAAATCACATCTTGTTCTACATCAGAGAAGTCATACAGGTGAGAAGCCGTATTCCTGTTCTGTGTGTGGGAAATGTTTTGCATATAAATCAAATCTTGTTACACATCAGAGGAGTCACACAGGTGAAAAGCCATTTTCATGCTGTGAGAGAAATAAATCCGCTCTTGTTGAACATATTAGACATTACCCAAATACGGAACCATTTACATCTTCTGGAGTATAATTATCACTGTCATGCAATGTTCCTCAAGGGTCAACCTTATCTCCTATGCTTTATGCAATATAAATGCTACCACTGGGTGATATAATCAGACGTCTTGGCCTGGTCTACCACTGCTATGCAGATGACTTGCTTTTTGCTCCATGTACTGAGAACCTAATACCAATCCTAAATGGTTGTCTAGCTGAGCGCCATGGGTGGATGATGCCAGTTGGCTGTGACTCAGTCTTTGTGAAACATAATAGAAGCTCACCAACAAAGGACAAGACTTTACCAACCATCTGGATTTATGCTTTGGTGTACAGAATTGAAAATACTGAACATGTGCTGAATCTTTGTGTTGTCCTGGTATGTGGCTGACACAGACATCAGGTATCTGCCACATACAAATCCTCATTCTTCCATCTGTGGACCATAGCCAGAATCAAGCACTTGATTCCCTCAGAAGTTCATAGACTACTGCAATGCCATCTACCTGGGTCTCCCAGCAAAAGAATTACAGAGCTTGCAGCTAGTACAGAATGCAGCAGCAAAGCTGTTACCTAACCAGCCCGTTCCTGCCGCATAACACCAATTCTCTACTCCCTTCACCGGCTGCCTGTAAGATGACAAATCTATTTCATAATTGGCTAACTGACCTTCCCAGCCCAACATTACATGGTCCAAGGTACTAGAAGCAGCTTCTGCCTCCTTACTGCCCTGCTTGCTTGCTACTACAGATAAAGGACTGTTACCAGCAGTACCAAGAATCTCCTGTCATTCATTTATGGGTTGAATGTTTAGCTTTGTAGCCCTGACCATGGAACTCACTGCCTTGCACAGTCCAAGAGGCCTGCACTCTAGAGACCTTCACAAGCAGACTGATGACTGTTACTCACGCTTTTCATTAATGTACCTCTATTTCTCATACGTCCTAGAGAATGCTGGGGATTCCAAAAGGACCATGGGGTATAGACGCATCCGCAGGAGCTTGGGCACACTGTAAAGACTTAAACTGGGTGTGAACTGGCTCCTCCCTCTATGCCCCTCCTCCAGACCTCAGTTAGACTTTGCGCCCAGGAGTGATGGGTCACACACTAGGGGAGCTCTACTGAGTTTCTCTGAAAGACTTTATGTTAGGTTTTTTATTTTCAGGGAGACCTGCTGGCTACAGGCTCCCTGCAGCGTGGGAGTGAGGGGAGAGAAGCAGGACCTACTTCTGTGAGTTTCAAGGCTCTGCTTCTCGGCTACTGGACACCATTAGCTCCAGAGGGTTCGATCACTTGGTACGCCTAGCTTCTTGTTCCCGGAGCCACGGCGTCAATCCCCTCACAGAAGCCAGAAGAAAGAAGTCGGGTGAGTATTGGAAGAAAAGAAGACTTCAGACGGCAGAAGACTTCAGTAATGGAAGTACAGTGGTAGTGCTGCTCTTCATGCTCCCACACACCAACGGCACTCACAGGGTGCAGGGCGCTGGGGGGGGAGCGCCCTGGGCGCATGTTACTGGTCTGCTTAATGTGAACAACTGGAAAAAAAAAAAAGCATTTAGGTGCCGAGGCACCGTGGTTCATCCCCCGCCAGTATACTTTAATTATTTCCCCGCCACCGCTTATACGGGTGCAGGGCGCGCGGGGGCGAGCACCCTGGGCAGCGAGTCAGTTTTAACAGTTCTTACTCTCGCTGCCGGGGGCTCCATATACAGACCACGTCGGCCGCCATGGGGTACAGGGCGCCGGGATGTGGTGGCGCCCGGGGCAGCATAGATAGTTAGAGCTCCTGGGCGCCGCACACGGGGACCCACCTGAGAGCGGCAGGTGCGCGATGCGCCGGAACTCCCGCTTCCCGAACGTTGTCTGGGGTGCACGGCGCGCAGGGGGGCGCCCTGAGCAGCATGGTGCTGAGTATATATATATATATATATATATATACCCTATATTTAGTACTCGGCCTATTTTGGTTTTCAGATCCAGGGGGGCTATAGCGCGCCGAGAGGGGCGGAGCTTAGCCTCACACACTGAGTCAGCGCCATTTTTCCCTGCTGTCCCCGCCAAGAACAAACAGTGGGGAACGCAATGTTTGGACTGTGTTGCCCTCCCAGAGGTGTAATCTCCCTGTGTATAGGGTCCCCCGGCTCAATATAGGGTTATATATATATATATATATATATATATATATAATTATTTTTTTGTCGAGCGGGCTTAAGTGCGCCGGGAAGGGGTGGAGCTTAGACCTCACAGAGGGGTCAGCGCCATTTTCCAAAGTTCCCCACCGGGACTTGCTATATACTAGGAAGGAAGGGGGACACAGAGTGTTTTAATGCTGTATGGGTGTCATACAGCATTAGGATTGATAATGGACGCAGAATCCTTGTTGTAATACATAAATACACTGTTTCCCTGTTTTATTTACTCACTATTGGTTAGTCGACGTGTGTCGACAGGTGTGAGGGCTTTGTCAAAGGCGCCTGTGGGGATAACTGTCGGTTTCGCCGACGCTTGCCGGTACTTGATTCAAACAACTAAGTATTGACAGGTTACTTTTGTGTGCTTAAAAAAACAAGTAAACACACTAGGGGAGACACGGCGGTCGGTCGATGCCCTGTCGGCATCAACGGTAATGCCTGGCTAAAAGAATTAACAAGCTGTTATTGCCTGGTGCCTGTATTGGTATTTATATATTTTGTTTATATATAAGTAGGGGGAGTGTTATTACAATTGTAGAGGTATGCTTCCCTCAGACCCCTTGGGGTTTCCAAGATTGTGATTATTCTGCCGCTTACTATTCCGGGCTGTCGACATTTCCTCAGTTTCTGTCGGCTGTAAAGTTCCTGGTAGATCCACATGGGGGGCATGTCAGTACATGGTCATACACATTACTGTCACTAGGGACCTGACGGGTCTGGACAATCCACTTGCGTATAGGTTATGTCTATATGTATTTATGTGTAGATATGACTTTATATATGCATGATTACGATATATGTGTTATATTGTGTATTACATGATGTATATACATGAATGCTGAAATAATGGTGTTCTTCTCATGGGCTGGTCGCTCTGTTGATTAAGCTCTAGATTGGCCGGGACGAGTTGGTTTCAATGCTCTCAAGGAGTCCGAATATTAATCTCTTCACAACGCGGAGAGAAATCTATGACAGTCAACTCCTGGTCGACGCAGAGCCCGGTCGCAAAGGATCATACACAGGCAGCTAAGTGAAATTTTATTTCTATACTTTGACCTTATTTGCAATGTATGCACTTGAGGGAGTGTGGTAGTCGGGTAAGCATCCGATAGATTTATCCTACTCAGAGTGGGTAGGGCTTGCCTATGTTTATTTTTCCTTTTAACATTACAGCAGGCTGCCAAGTGACAGCAGGTGGTGTGACCGGAAAAATGCGGAGGAGGTCTCCGGGAGATGCTGGTGGGAGGTATACAGCTGTTTGGTGTGGCCTCTCTTCAGTTAATCTCGGCGGTATCCGCTGATGAGGCTGAATTCGAGAGTTAACCTCCTTCACAACAGTGGATGACGCATTCTTTTGTGGGATGCAGTCGTTTAACCGGTTCGAGACCGTTCTTTTTCCTTTTCTGTGTAGACAGTGGAAGGTGAAAAGGTAAGTGTTCTGCAACCTGGTTAGGTTCGCAGAAGTGGATGTAGTTTCTGTTTCCACTATATACACCACTTGTCGCTGAGTCTATCTGGCTGGTCCCCACTTCAGTGACCACTTGTCCACTAATTTTCAGTTAGTCTAGGAATAGACTACGACATGTGAGTTATTTATAGAAGCCAAAGGGGAACATTCTGAGTTACGGTTGGTTCCCCTTACTGTTTTTTCTAATAGATTTTGCCTCTCCCCTATGGAAGGGGAGGTAACACGCAACGCCTTACAGAGGTGAGTCACGTTCAGGACATTGTCTGGTTGTCCCTGTAAAAAGGTGCATATCCTTGTTTGTTTGACGGTTCTTCGGCGCAGAAATGGGCCTGTTGTTCCCAACGACGCAGATGTCAGAAGTGGTTTTCAGAGTGGATACTGACCGGTTAAGGTTTGGTGTTTTCCTGTGGAAAGAGGTCTGAGGGTCCAGAGTTGGATCGACTTTGAGGTGACACCTCATCAATAGGTTCCATTAAGAAGACAGATGGATGCGGCATGAGAGGTTTTTTTTCGGAGAGCAGGTCTAATACCAGAGTGATTTTCATAGGACCAGTTGGAAATGTGGTCCGGGTCACACCTGCGCATCCACCGGAATATAATCAAAACGGCCAGGACATCGCTCCTGTGGTGTCTGCTCGATTTTTTTTCCTTCTAGAGGGATAAAGGTTTAGATCTTGGTGTCCGTGCATATAGATCTCCGAAGCTGGGGAGCAGTCCTTTGCAAGGGACGTATTTCCAGAGGATGAGGTCAGGTTGGGAAACTTGTCTGCTGTAAGTTTTGGAATTAAGAGCTATTTTAGACGAACGTGTTCTTCATGCTCTGCCATGTTAATTCTGCCAGAAGCCTTGTCAGAAATGGCGTAAGTAAGCCGCTAGGGCGGAACAAAAAAAAAACCCACGAAAATGGCAGAAGATGCGCTGTTTGCAGTTGAGGGGGAAGTCTGGTAAACGCTATGTTAGCAGTCTTCATTCCGGAGGTAAACGACGGAGACATAGATTTCCTTTGCGACATGATATTCAGCCGGGAAAAATACTGTCATTATTGAGAAGCTTTCCCAGACGTGCCAAGTCTTTGTGGAGTGTCGCAATTGGACATGTTGGCGTTTCGCCTCAACGTGAGACCTCGAGGAGAGGGTTCCAGGTTAAGAGACACTCAGGATATAGCAGCGGACATCCTTGTGACACTGTTTTTAGTCGGTCGAGGTGGCCTCTCCGCTTTCACTTTTCTGGCAGTGGTAAGCGTAAGATGATCGATGATCCTCTGAACTCCGGTCTAACCAGAGAGGGTTGGCTATCCAGTTTTCATGGTTTACTCATAGAAAATTACTGCCCTCTTCCGTTACGTGAGGTAATGTTACAACAAGATCAGGGCGTGTATCAGGACTTACCGCGGCTGCGTCTAATGGCGGGGCGGTTGAAGGTCGTATCCTAAGCTGAATGGGTGTTCCCAGTGAAGTCGTTTCTTCAATTCTTCCGGCTTGGAAAGAACTCACGGCACAGCGTTACAACCGTTGTTGGAGTAATTATGTGTCTCGGTGTGTATCCAGGAAGGCTCCTATGGAGGACTTTCAGCTAGGTCGTGCTTATCCATACGTTACAAGCCGATGTGAAGGCAAGACTATTACGTTTTTTTGCGGAAAATTTTCTCGTTTGGAAAGTGGTCAGGTTTTTGACTTCGACGTCCGCAAGGCGGGTGTCGGAAGTGGTGGTCTTGTCCCACAAGAGCCTTGTTTGATCTTTCAGGTGGATAGAGAGGAATTGAGTACTCGGTTGATAGTTCTACCAAGAGGGGTTTCGCAGAAATCAGGCTTTTGTTGATGCCGGGGGTTACTTAGGCATTAGCTAGTTCAAACCCCCTTGCTCTAGCCAGGGTTTTGAGTATGCAAGTCATCTATTTGGCTTAGTTTGGAGTAACAGAGACCCTGTTTATGTGGTATGTTCCCAGCTTACTTTGGGAGACTGCGTTATGCAGTTTGTTACATGCTGAATCTGTGATGCGGTCTGGCATGTTTGTTCTACGGCTGCTTTGCCGTCACCGAAGTCGGTGGAGGTTCCTTCTTTTGGGAAGACGGGATTTTCTTGGGCGAATGCCCGAGGAGTCTCGGCGGTTTAACTTTGCCGAGCGGATTCTTGGTCGGGGTCAAAAGTTTTTGCCATGCTTTACAAGTTTGATACCCGGATTGTTGAGGACCTTATGTTTGCTCATTCGGTGCTGCAGAGTCGTCCGCACTCTCCCGCCCGTTTTGGAGCTTTGGTATAAACCCCATGGTCCTTTTGGAATCCCCAGCATCCTCCAGGACGTATGAGAAAATAGGATTTTGGTACCTACTGGTAAATCCTTTTCTCTTGGTCCGTAGAGGATGCTGGGCGCCCGTCCCAGTGTGTACTGTGTCTACAGTTATTGCTTTTTGGTTACACCCTGGTGGTGTGTCTTTTCTATCTGGTGGTTGCTACCGTTGTTCATGACATAGCATGCAGGGTCCTATTTTTGTTTCTGTGGACACACGGGTTGTGTTACGTATTCTCTCAGGGTTTTGTTCATGCCGTTGACTGGTATTCTACTGAGTGCCACGTTCTACAGTGTGTTTGAGGTCTGAGCTGGTATGACACTCACCGTGTTTATAACAATAAATTCTTTCCTCGAAATTGTCCATCTCTCCTGGGCACAGTTTTCTAACTGAGGTCTGGAGGAGGGGCATAGAGGGAGGAGCCAGTTCACACCCAGTTTAAGTCTTTACAGTGTGCCCAAGCTCCTGCGGCTCCGTCTATACCCCATGGTCCTTTTGGAATCCCCAGCATCCTCTACGGACTAAGAGAAAAGGATTTACCGGTAGGTACCAAAATCCTATTTTACTTCCTAAATAATACATCCCAAATGCTTAGGTCTTTTTTCTGCTGTTTATTTTGTATCTTGTGCTTTGTGTAAATGTGAATGTCTAATACCAGTTTGCACAATCTGTATTGCTGCACGACAATATGGCGGCCATTGGAACGTGTTTTCACTTCTTCTAGTTTGCCTAACTTGTTGCAGACACTCATCTTGATAAGGAGTGCTGAGTGTTTTCAGATACAAGATCCTATCCATATATACCCTGTACATTACCATGTGCATTAGAGTCACCCGGGTTCCATCTGCTGTGGCTTGTTGTATGTTACATCTATATGGTGCGGATACTCCCCTGTATGATTTCATAATAAAAGCTTTTAATTGCATCTAATTATTGCATTAAAGCTTTTATTTTTTTATTCTGTTTTATATTCCCGTCTGAGTAATTACGCCATAATGTCTAATCTCGGAGTGGACCCCAGAAGATGTAAAGAAACCGTGTATGTGTTCCATCATTCTGTTTCGTGTAAGCATACAGGTAAGTGATGGCACGGTGGTCACTGACCGTCACATTCCGGTGGTATAATGGAAGTGGGAATGTCTCAGCTTATTCTAGTCTACTGCAGAAATAAAAAAACTCAGCCTTTATCCTGCTTCTAAAAATGACAAAGCCCATAAATCAAGCTTGGTCGGACAAGACAGAATCCACATTAATGGTGGCACATCATATAGGCTGAGGATCCATACTTCTGGTATATATGGCATAACTCCCTCTTCACCCACAAAAACCTTTCCTTCACCATTCACAATGTCCACCATTGCCCCTTCAGAAGGGACACAACTTTCCTTTGCTTGTTCCACCTCCTCCTCTACAGAGCCCAGGACCACCTCCATGACCATTTCATATTTATCTGGAGGCCAGGCATCTGGGAGGTTTGTGGCCTGAGATAGTCACAGAACCACCAGGTAGTGGGCAAGAAGAATCCACAGCCTCCTGAGGAACTGGAGAGTCCAAGGATCCACCCCGCATGAGGCAGAGAAGGGTCAACCACAAGGACTCGCTCACCAATTTCCTTCCTAAAAGCTGCTCTTTACCCAGTTTGGTACCTGTGGGATCCCACTCCAATTTCCCTTGGGAGTCCTTACCCTCACTAATCCCTTCTGAACCTACCAGTTCCTTCCCCTTCCAACCACTCCTCATTTTTAAGCCTTTCACCACCTGCTGTGTGCGTCCCATCCAACTACTCCATTCCTTGACTCATTGGTGTAGCAACCCCCTTCTCCCCACCCCCACCACACTGCTACACTGCAGTTAAGCTGTGAGACTTGCTGCTAGCAGTACTCACTACTCAGCACACACACACACATCATGATTACACAGCTGTGCCAGAGACACTGTCTCACTGACAGCCAGGACGAGACACTCCCAGAAAGGCATGTATGTATGAGTACGGAGAGTGGGCGCAGTGGGGCTGCATGACTGACAGCCAGGACGAGACACTCCCAGAAAGGCATATATGTATGAGTACGGAGAGAGTGGGCGCAGTGGGGCTGCATGACTGACAACCAGGACGGGACACTCCCAGAAAGGCATGTATGTATGAGTACGGAGAGAGTGGGAGCAGTGGGGCTGCATGACTGACAGCTGAGCCTGTCACGTCAGTGAGGTGACAAAATGCAAGATATAGGGGGAAATGTACTAAGCCTGAAAAGTGATACATTTCACAGTGATAAACTACCAGCCAATCAGCTCCTAACTACCATGTCACTGGCTGTGTTTGAAAAATGACAGTTAGGAGTCGATTGGCTGGTACTTTATCACTGTGATATTTATCACTTTTCAAGGCTTAGTACATCTGGCCCATAATCACCTAGCTAAATCAGGCGCTAATGCAATGTTACATGTATTAAATGAGCAGCAAATATATTGATTATTAGATAGCAGCTCCTATGCGGCAACTGGATGCCTTAGACGATATAGATTGTTTAAGTTTCAATAGAGACATAAAAGAGCGCTGATGGTATATAAATAAAAATATTTCTAATATTTATTAAAGTTCAACACAATAAAAACAGTTATGCCAATAATAAAAGCCAGCCTGTGACATGACAGCTAGGATCTGATTGGCTGGTTCTTTATCACCTTCCACTTTATCACTTCACCGAGCTTAATAAATCTGCCCCTAAGTTTCTTAACAGAAGGATAAGAAAACAGCCAGGGAAAAAAAGGGGAGGAAAGAAGAAAAAAAAGGAAGCTATAGGATAAAATAGAATAACATACAGATATTGATTCATATATTATTCAGCTCAATGTTTTCGTTGAGACCTAGAGGGAACAAAGTATCTATCATACAAATCCAGTATGCTTCCCTCTTACAGAGGAGGTTATATCTATCCCCACCTCGGAATGTCTATTTTATATGTTCAACTCCCTGTATGGGCAGAACCCCACAATCTCCTCCATGGAGTGAGCAAACATGTCCAGGTACACTGTGTTTAGTTGACTTTTTAAGAATTACTCTTCTATGTTCTAAAAACCTAGAGAGCGTATTGTTCTACTGACATATTGGCAACCGCAAATGCAGGAGATTACATAAACCACAAATGTTGTCTGGCAGTTTATATTGCCCACTATATCGAAGTATTCTTTAGTTCTATATGATAAGAATTATGATCGTCAGTGAGGTGGATGGGGCATACCATTCCCAGCCGGAACAGCACACTATTTGTAAGAGCCGGAGCGGTGCAGGGCTACTGGCTGACAGCCTAGCATCTCGGTGCAGCGGCAGAAGTCTGTAAATGATGGGAAATAACATCTGGCCCATGGCTACTGTGAGGAAATGAGAGGTCTGTGACAATATAGCTGTGCCTCATTTCTCATGTCAGATATGTACTTTTTATCCCCATATCCCTATACATTCATCTGTTTCCTCATTCTACATAACATGTCCATTACTGCTCACTCAATATTGTGTTTAATTCAACCTTAATATTGTTAATATATGCAATTGTGTTACGTTATCTGTTACCCTTTAGATAATGTATTCATGTTAGACCTAGTTTTCTATTGTTTACTACCACCACAGTGGACACTCAAAGGGTGAGTCATATAAGGTACCATTGCCCATTTTTGTTTACTCCCTATTGTCCAACAGTGAGCTGACCAGACATGGTTGCTCTCTGGCTGATGTAATCACTGTGATTAGAATATGTATTGTATTCCAATGCTGTAAGATCCTTAGACAAAGAAGTCACACACACTCCATGTAATATGAAGCTTCTGGGGGTATAAGTAGAGCTAACTAGAGAGCTGAAAGGAGAGATTCTATGCTCCATGACTAAGAAGTGATGTTCTGTCAGAAGTTTGTGGTGGGAATTGTCATGTGGAATTGGATTACAGAGGTGTGCTGAGCTGTTTATAGCCCATTCTGTTCAATAAACCACTGTTGGTTTTTCATCTACCACTGTGCCTGAGTGATTTGGAACCCAGTATCTTCACAGCTACTATCAATGGCGGGTAACTACCTGGCTCTCTTCCTTTGATGGTAAAACTAGTTATCATCAGGTATAGACCATCAATGATTCCTGATCATCAATGGTTGATGGCCAATCCTAGACCAGACCCTGAGAGACCACAGCCACCACCAGATCCACAATGTTTACCTAGAAGCTGCCACATCTGGCACTTTATTACCCGCCATGAGATCTACCTTCTCCTAGAGAGCCACCTCTCCACATCTAAGCTGGAACTCTGCAGGTTTCCTTCACCAGCTTTGATCTCCTTTGCATCAGCATCCCGGCCAGCCTCACACAGGTCCATGGAATCAGCATTATGATAACTTTTGACTCTCTGTTTGCTGCAGCTGCTGTATAGATCCTGTGATTTCCTCCAGCTCATTAACCAGCTGCACCAGCTCCTCATTTCATGTAACTCTCTCCCAGCTGCTGCAACAGTTTTTTCTCCTGCAGGGTCCACAGGTTATCCACAGGATAACATTGGGATATGATGACGCGACAGCAGATTTGCACCAAATGGTCAAAGCTTTTGGCTTCCCAGCATGCAGTGGGCCCATCCATGTATCCCCACCTCCTGGCTCAGGCAAATCAGTTTTTTGTTTGGTGTGACAGGAGCCAGACCATGGTCAGAGGGCTGCTGGTTTTTAGCATCCATAAGCAATCTTATTTTATTTTTATAGTCTTTTTCTTGAGTGATCTTTCTAAAAAGCGTCTTACACGCACCTTAGAAAGAGTCACTCCAACAAATCCCCGCTGAGTCGTGACAATGCTTACCCACGTGTACACAGTGCATTTTTGGCGGGCGTCTGTGTCGGATATATACTAGCAAGTCTAGCAGAAGTTACCAGGCTGTGGCCGGAGCAGGGGGAGAAGGTAAGGCATCGGTTCTGCTTAGAGGGGGAACACGGACACAGCTGCACTGTTTTGGAGGAGACTATCAGTCACTGACGTGGCTGCCACCTAGGGTGCACCAGTACTAGGCCTTCGGGATCATAGGCTCCAGAGGTAGTATGAGGCCACGATCCCTGGGATTGATGTCAGCAGTGGAAAGTCAGACTCTCCCCTGGTCGCCCCTCCCCCCGGTTCATGACCAGTTTCCTCCGAGTCTCCCGCCATGAACGGTTTTCCGGCTTCCGTCTGAGACGCTGTGTATCTAAAAGGACCCAGTCGCAGCATAGGCGGCTGTGTGACTGGTGCGTCAGTGTTCTCTTGGGCGTCTGTGTTCACTGTAGATTCACTGGGGTGAGTGTGTACACTATTAGCGTCTGGATCCACTCAGCGTTCGCTAACGTATTGATCGGTCCTGGAAGCGGGGTGAGTCTCCCTGTATCACATTCTACTGAGCACGGGTAATACAGCACTATGTCTCTATCTACCTTTTGAGTATGAATTGTTGGATATGTGCCTAATGCATATGAGTCTAATAATTATTACTTTTGTTTCTTTTGCTATGCGTCTGAATACGGTTAAACTCCTATATAAGGTAATAGTTACATGGTTACATCATTTGTGAGGTTGAAAAGAGGCAAAATGCCCATCGGGTTCAACCTGTATTCTGTGATCAGCTGATCATATTATAATGTACCTGCTGATGTAATGCTTAGTACCAATTGACAACAATGGGGGTAATTCCAAGTTGATCGCAGCAGGAAATTCTTTAGCAGTTGGGCAAAACCATGTGCACTGCAGGGGGGGGCAGATATAACATCTGCAGAGAGAGTTAGATTTCGGTGGGTTATTTTGTTTCTGTGCAGGGTAAATACTGGCTGCTTTATTTTTACACTGGAATTTAGATTGCAGATTGAACTCACCACACCCAAATCTAACTCTCTCTGCACATGTTATATCTGCCCCCCCTGCAGTGCACATGGTTTTGCCCAACTGCTAAAAAATTTCCTGCTGCAATCTACTTGGAATTACCCCCAATGATTCTTACCACTCCCAGTTTAATGTCACTGTGGTAAATGCTATAACCCTGGATACCCTTTCCAGTTAGAAATTTGTCTAATCAGTTTTTAAATACATTTACAGAGTCTGCCATTACTATCTTCTCCGGCAGGAATTTCCAAATTTTTATTGCCCTTACCGTGAAGAACCCTTTCCTACGTTGTATATGGAATTTTCTCTCCTCTAGCCTCAGCGAGAGCCTACGTGTCCTATACAGAGTTCTTTTAATACACGAATCCGCTGCTAGCTCCTTGTGCTGACTCTTTACATATCTGAAGATATTAATGTCACCTCTTAGTCGCTGCGTACTCCAGAGACTCTAACCCTTTCATCAATTTAGTAGCCCGCCTTTGAACCCTTTCTAGTTCTCATATCTTTTTTATAATATGGTGACCAAAATTGAACACAATATTGTGTTTTTGTCCCAAAATGCATAATTTTGCATTTTTCTATATTGAACCTCATTCCCCATTTAGACGCCCAGGCTTCAAGTCTAAATAAGTCATTTTGTGGAGACTCCACATCACTATCTGAATTAATTACCTTACACAGCTTAGAATCATCCACAAAGATTGACACTGTGCTTTCCAGGACTATTCCTAGATTGTTGATAAATATATTGAACAGTAGCGGGCCAAGTATGGACCCTTGTGGTATTCCGCTAACTACTGGTGCCCAGCTCGAGAACATCCTGTTGACCCCTACTCATTGTGCTATGTTATTCAGCCAATTACCTATCCATGTACAAATAGTATATCCTAGACCAAGTTCCCTTAATTTGATGATCAGTCTCCTGTGAGGCAGTGTATCGAAGGCTTTTGCAAAATCTAAATACACCACATCCACTGCTTTTCCCTGATCAAGATTCTCGCTCACTTCCTCGTAGAAGCTAATTGTTAGTTGGACATGATCTGTCCCTTACAAACCCATGCTGACTTTTGCTAATAATCTTATTAACCTGCAGATAATCCTCTATGCTATCCCTCAAGATACCTTCCAATAATTTGCCCACTATAGAGGTTAAGCTAACTGGTCTATAATTACCAGGATTATTTTTAGTTCCCTTTTTAATTAAAGGCACTACCTCCGCTATGCGCCTATCCTTAGGTACCTTGCCTGATCTAATTGAACTTTGGAAAATCAAGTATAGGGGTTTTGCTAGCTATGACCTAAGCTCCGTAATAACCCACGGATGAAAACCATCTGGGCCTGGTGATTTATTAATCTTTATTTTGCTTAGTCTCTCAAGGACAACAAGTATCCAGCCAAAAGTCATTACCTCACTATCTTTAGACACTACTTTCTCCGACTGATCCTCCCTGGTGAATACTGAGGAAAAAAATTGTTCAGTATTTCCACTTTTATTTTATCATCGTTAATCAAAGCTCCCATTTCATCTTTTAATGGGCCTACATTCTCCTTCTTCAACCTTTTACTGTTTATGTTTTTCTAAAACTGTTTAGGATTGCTTTTACTCTCTATAGCGATTTTCTTTTCGTTTACAACTTTTGCTGCAATTATTACTTTTTTGCATTTTTTATTGCATTCCTTGTAATGCTGGAATGACTCCTCCAATAGATTTAAATGTTTTGAAAGCACGCCTCTTTTTAGCCATTGCTTCTTTGACCTCCTTATTAAGCCACATTGGTTTGTTTTTAGTACTCCTGCGTTTACTGTTCATAGGAATGAATTTGTGAATATGCTCATGGGAAAGAATTTGTGAATATTGCTATCAAGCAACCCTTTCAAAGCATCCCACATTTCCGTTGTGTCTTTACCATGAAACAAAACTTCCCAATCAATCTCGTTTAGTGCCTGTCTCAGCATATTGAACTTAGCTTTTCTAAGGTTAAATGTTTTAGTTGTTCCCTTATAGCTGTTTCTTGAAACTGATGTTGAATGTGATCATATAGTGGTCACTGTTTCCCAAGGTCTCCCCAACTTTAGTGTTTGATATAATGTCCACATTATTGGTAATAACTAGGTCCAGAATAGTTTTACCTCTAGTTGGGTCCTCGACTAATTGAGTTAAGTATTGATCCTTTAATGTATTTAAGAACCTGCTGCTCCTAGTTTTTACACATGAATCGTTACTGCAATTTATATCAGGATAGTTACAATCCCCTAACACTAGGATGTCCCCCATTCCCGCAGCTTTTTCAATTTGGTGTAAGAGTTGTTCCTCGTCATGTACACTAATATCTGGTTACTTGTAGCACGTGCCAATGACTAGTTTCTTTGCCTCTGTGCCCCCACTTGTGATCTCACCCCATAGCGACTCCACGTTATCTCCAGCCTCCCTGAAAATACCCTCTATTAAGTTTGGTTTTAGAGATGGTGTAACAAAGAGACATACCCCTCCTCCCCTTTTGGTAGCCCTGTCCCTCCTGAAAAGAGAATATTCCTCCAAATTCACAACCCAGTCGTGAGAGTCGTCCCACCATGTTTCCGTAATACCTATAATATCATACTGAGACTTTGATACAAGTTATTCCAATTCCCCCATATTACCCGATAGGCTTCTTGCATTCACAAGCATACATCTTAGCTTAGCCTCTCCATTGCCCGTTTGTTTTAGTGGTATCTTATCTATATTTAAAAGTGTCTTTCTAGACTTACCCTTACTGACTGTTATTCTACTACCTCCCTTTCCTCCCATCATGCTTAATACAGTCTTCCTTACTACTATCTCTATCTGACCTATAAGACTTTCTATACCCCCCTCCCTGATGTTATTATCCTCCCTTATGCTATACATATTATTTTCTATATATCGTATTGCTGAGCCATATTTGTTATTAGGTAATAAATTGGGAATATCTTGGGCAATACCTGTGACAGTATTTCCGGTGTCAATACCCATGCAAATACCCTTGCCATCTGACCTTATGCTCCCTACTTCTCCACCCCCAAATTGTTCACTACCCCCATCCTTACTGCTCTCCCTAATTAACCCGCAGCTTCTAACTAAACCCTCCCCCCAGGCTCCTAGTCTAAAACCTCCTCCAACCTTCTAACCATCCAGCACCGCTGCCCCCTCCTCATTCATGTGCAATCCATAGCGACAAAGTTGGCGCCTGACTGAGAAGTCCGCCCAGTGTTCCAGGAACATAAACTCCTCCTTCCTACACCAGTCTCTAAGTCACACATTTACCTCCCTAATCTCCCTCTGCCTCCCTGGGCTAGCGCGTGGCACTGGTAATATTTCAGATAATATTACCCTAGATGTCCTTGCCTTAAGTTTCTTGCCTAAGTCCCTATAGTCTTTCTTAAGGACATCACACCTACCACTAACTTTGTCATTGGTGCCAACATGCACCAAGACCACCGGGTCTTTACCAGCCCTTCCCAACAATCTATCTATCCTGTCTGCGATGTGCCGTACCCAAGCACCCGGAAGACAACAGACTGTACGGCGATCATGGTCCCAGTAGCAGATTGCCCTGTCTTCCTGATAATAGAATCCCTTAACACCACAATCTGACTAGATACCTCACTATCTATCTCTGACGTCCTAGTGGATGCTGGGACTCCGTAAGGACCATGGGGAATAGCGGCTCCGCAGGAGACAGGGCACAATAATAAAAGCTTAAGGATCAGGTGGTGTGCACTGGCTCCTCCCCCTATGACCCTCCTCCAAGCCTCAGTTAGATTTTTGTGCCCGGCCGAGAAGGGTGCAAGCTAGGTGGCTCTCCTGAGCTGCTTAGAATAAAAGTTTAATTTAGGTTTTTTATTTTCAGTGAGTCCTGCTGGCAACAGGCTCACTGCATCGTGGGACTAAGGGGAGAAGAAGCGAACTCACCTGCGTGCAGAGTGGATTGGGCTTCTTAGGCTACTGGACATTAGCTCCAGAGGGACGATCACAGGTACAGCCTGGATGGGTCACCGGAGCCGCGCCGCCGTCCCCCTTACAGAGCCAGAAGAGACGAAGAGGTCCGGTGAAATCGGTGGCAGAAGACGATCCTGTCTTCAGACTAAGGTAGCGCACAGCACCGCAGCTGTGCGCCATTGCTCTCAGCACACTAAACACTCCGGTCACTGAGGGTGCAGGGCGCTGGGGGGGGAGCGCCCTGAGACGCAATATAACAGAATATACCTTATGTGGCAAAAAGAATACATCACATATAGCTCCTGGGCTATATGGATGTATTTTAACCCCTGCCATTTTTACACAAAAAAGCGGGAGATAAGGACGTCGTGAAGGGGCGGAGCCTATCTCCTCAGCACACAAGCGCCATTTTCCCTCACAGCTCCGCTGGAAGGACGGCTCCCTGACTCTCCCCTGCAGTCCTGCTTCAGAATCAGGGTAAAAAAGAGAAGGGGGGGCACTTTTGGCAGCAAATAACGATATAAACAGCAGCTATAAGGGAATAACACTTATATAAGGTTAATATATATAATATATATTAATATATATAATGTAAAAACATGTTTTTTTTGTGTTTTTTTATTGCTAATAGTATATCAATTTATATTAGAAGGGATTATGTGCCTGGTTTGTCTATTAGGAGACACAAGTATTATTTATAGATTTTTTAAAAGAATATAATTTTTTTAACTGACTAAAATAGAGAGCGCATATATAATATATATAATATATATAATATATATAATATATAATATAGTCTGTTTCAATTTGAATGATTATAGTCATATTTTGGAAAAATACTGTTATATTTATTACTAACAAAATATTAGTCTGTTTCAATTTGAATGATTATAGTCATATTTTGGAAAAATACTGTTATATTTATTACTAACAAAATATATGAGCGCTAATTGACTAGATACTTGGGTACATGAGATATTTATATAATCCATTGATACACTCAGGAGGATACATTATGTACAAACTATAACATTTTTTCTACAACAATTGTTTCTAATTGTTTCTTTGTTTGTTTCTTTCTTTTCTGTGTACTCTCATTGGCTTAACTCATTTATTGAGATACCAACAGCAGAAGCACGCTTTTTTTCATTTTGCATAAACACCCACAGGATCCTCTCATCCTCAATTCGATGTCATCAGATATGATTGAGGACAGTAGAAATCCTGGGTGTTATTGCATATGAAATCTGTATTTCTTAGAGACCATTCAGTCAATTGTATCAACTAATTATCTGTATTCACAATTTGGATAGGAGAAATATTTGATTATCTAGTTACTCCTCTGTTCCATTAGACTTCAGAGTGTTTTCTTTGGTAGTTACAGCTCCAATTGTGACTTAATGGACACATGTGGATAATAACTGTAACTATGTGGTTATCATCATAATTATTATTATTATCATTTTTCAATGGGCTTATAAGAACCAAGTTTTATAGATGCAATTCATTGACTAGGGACCTCTCCCCTGCACTCTCATTAACTTTGCCCTTCATTGGGCAATATAAGTTAACAGCAGATACAGGTCTTGGGATTGGTGCGTGTGCTCCAGGTGGTTCTCTCATTGGGAATTCGATGCTTTATAGCAGATTACCAAAAGCAGAAACCCGGCATTTAGTCACCTATTTTTCCCTATCTTCCTTCTGACTTAATCTTTTGTATACAATTATATTATGTTACATTTTTGGCTGGTCAAAAAAACTACACACGTGTGATGGGCTGAGAAACCTGGCCTTACCATATATCAATATTGGGAAGTATGTGTAGTTGGCCACGTTAAGTACCTCAGATATAACTTTGGGAACCATTAATTGTTGCAGTACATCAAAGATTATGGTTGAATAAACAATTGATTGGTTTGTTTATAATTAATCTGTGGCATGATATCAATCAATTATTGATACTCATACAATTAGTAGTACAATTGGATACATACTAAATTTATTGAGCCAAAAGATAATGTCAGATAGTACTTGTTGCGGCCTAGTCAGTGACGTCTTGATTAATGAGAATGTATGTTATATGTTAGTATGTCAATGTGAGTTCAATTTCTAATAATAAAAGTTAAGTTTTAGATTATTTGATAAGAGTGCCCCATGAAAAAGAGTTGTCTTTTCTTCTTCAGTATTCATGTGACTTGTTCTTTACAACTTGAGGGAGCACCGCCGGCTTTTTCTATTTATGAATTTAGTAATTTGTTCTGCCCATAAAGAGGGTAATATTTATCTAAAGTTACTTTTCTATATTCCGGTTTATTGATATGTTATACCTGCAATAGGGTAGCCCAGTGCGCCATTTTTTCCCCCACAACCAATTTAGTACAATCAGACAGATTGGACAGATAATCTTTAAGTGTGTAGGGCCCTTGACTCTCAGATGTTATATCTGCCCCCCACTGCAGTGCACATGGTTTTGCCCAGCTGCTAAAAAATTTCCTGATGCGATCAACTTGGAATTACCCCCCAATTACCCCCATTGTTGTCAATTGGTACTAAGCTATTACATCAGAACGTACATTATAACATGAACAGCTGATCACAGACTACAGGTTGAACCCGATGGGCATTTTGCCTCTTTTGAACCTCACTAATTATGTAACTATGTAACCATTACTTTATATAGTAGTTTAACCGTATTCAGATACAAAGCAAAAGAAACAACAGTAATAATTATTAGACTCATATGCATCCGGCACTTATCCAACTATTCGTACTCAAAAGGTAGATAGAGACTTAGTGCTGTATTACCCGTGCTCAGTAGAGTGGGATACAGGGAGACTCACCCTGCTTCCAGGACCGATCAATACATTAGCGAACGCTGAGTGGATCCAGACGCTAATAGTGTACACACTCGCCCCGTGAATCTACAGTGAACACAGACGCCCAAGAGAACACTGACGCACCAGTCACACAGCCGCCTATGCTGCGACTGGGTCCTTTTAGATACACAGCGTCTCAGACGGAAGCCGGAAAACCGTTCATGGCGGGAGACTCGGAGGAAACTGGTCATGAACCGGGGGCAGGGGCAACCAGGGGAGAGTCTGACTCTCCACTGCTGACATCAATCCCAGGGATCGTGGCCTCATACTACCTCTGGAGCCTATGATCCCGAAGGCCTAGCACTTGTGCACCCTAGGTGGCAGCCACGTCAGTGACTGTTTGGTAGTCTCCTTCAAAACAGTGCGGCTGTGTCCGTGTTCCCCCTCTAAGCAGAACCGATGCCTTACCTTCTCCCCCTGTTCCGGCCACAGCCTGGTAACTTCTGCTGGACTTGCTAGTATATCCGACACAGATGCCCGCCAAAAAGGCACTGTGTACACGTGGGTAAGCATTGTCACGACTCAGCGGGGATTTGTTGGAGTGACTCTTTCTAAGGTACGTATAAGACGCTTTTTAGAAAGATCACTCAAGAAAAAGACTATAAAAATAAAATAAGAAAGCTTATAGCTGCTAAACACCAGCAGCCCTCTGACCATGGTCTGGCTCCTGTCACACTAAACAAAAAACTGATTTGCCTGAGCCAGGAGGTGGGGATACATGGATGGGCCCACTGCATGCTGGTAGGCCAAAAGCTTTGACCGTTTGGTGCAAATCCACTGTCACATCCTCATATCCCAATGTTATCCTGTGGATAACCTGTGGACCCTGCAGGAGAAAAAACTGTTGCAGCAGCTGAGAGAGTTACATGAAATGAGGAGCTGGTGCAGCTGGTTAATTAGCTGGAGGAAATCACAGGAACTATACAGCAGCTGCAGCAAATAAAGAGTCAAAAGTTATCATAATGCTGATTCCATGGACCTGTCTGAGGCTGGCCGGGATGCTGATGCAAAGGAGATCCAAGCTGGTGGTGAAGGAAACCTGCAGAGTTCTAGCTTAGGTGTGGAAAGCTGTGGAGAGGTGGTTCTCTAGAAGGTAGATCTGATGGCGGGTAACAAAGTGCCTGATGTGGCAGCTTCTAGGTACACATTGTGGATCTGGTGGTGGCTGTGGTCTCTCAGGGTCTGATCTAGGATTGGCCATCAACTATTGATGATCAGGAATCATTGATGGTCTATACCTGATGATAACTGGTTTTACCATCAAAGGAAGAGAGCCAGGTAGTTACCCACCATCGATAGTAGCTGTGAAGATACTAGGTTCCAACTCACTCAGGCACAGTGGTAAATAAATAACCAACAGTGGTTTATTGAACAGAATGGGCTATAAACCGCTCAGCACACCTCTGTAATCCAATTCTACATGACAATTCCCACCACAAACTCCTGACAGAACATCACTTCTTAGTCAAGGAGCATAGAATCTCTTTCAGCTCTCTGGTTAGCTCTATTTATATTCCTCAGAAGCTTCATATTACATGGGGTGTGTGTGACTTCTTTGTCTAAGGATCTTACAGCATTGGAATACAATACATATTCTAATCAAGGTGATTAGATCAGCCAGAGAGCAACCATGTCTGGTCAGCTCACTGTTGGACAATAGGGAGTAAACAAAAAGGGACAATGGTACCTTATATGACTCACCCTTTGAGTGTCCACTGTGGTGGTAGTAAACAATAGAAAACTAGGTCTAACATGAATACATTATCCAAAGGGTAACAGATAACGTAACACAATTGGATATATTAACAATATTAAGGTTGATTTAAACACAATATTGGGTGAGCAGTAATGGACATGTTATGGAGAATGAGGAAACAGATGAATGTATAGGGATATAGGGATAAAAAGTACATATCTGACATGAGAAATGAGGCATAGCTATATTGTCACAGACCTCTCATTTCCTCACAGTAGCCATAGGCCAGATGTTATTTCCCATCATTTACAGACTTCTGCCGCTGCACCGAGATGCTAAGCTGTCAGCCAGTAGCCCTGCACCGCTCCGGCTCTTACAAATAGTGTGCTGTACCGGCTGGGAATAGGATGCCCCATCCACCTCACTGACGTGACAGGCTCAGCTGTCAGTCATGTAGCCCCACTGCTCCCACTCTCTCCGTACTCATACATACATGCCTTTCTGGGAGTGTCTCGTCCTGGTTGTCAGTGAGACAATGTCTCTGGCACAGCTGTGTAATCATGATGTGTGTGCTGAGTAGTGAGTACTGCTAGCAGCAAGTCTCACAGCTTAACTGCAGTATAGCAGTGTGGTGGGGGTGGAGGGGAGAAGATGGTTGCTACACCAATGAGTCAAGGAATGGAGTAGTTGGATGGGACTCACACAGCAGGTGGTGAAAAGCTTAAAATGGAGGAGTGTTGGAAGAGGAAGGAACTAGTAGGCTCAGAAGGGATTAGTAAGGACTCTCAAGGGAAATTGGAGTGGGATCCCACAGGTACCAAACTGGGTAAAGAGCAGCTTTTAGGAAGGAAATAGGTGAGCCAGACCCCGTGGTTGTCCCTTCTTTACCTCATGCAAGGTGGATCTTTGGACTCTCCACTTCCTGGGGAGTCTGGGTTCTTCTTGGCCACTGCAAAATAAAAGATTTACCAGCGCTGGCTGATCATGTATGATTAATAGGTACTATACATCCGAAAGGATTAGTGAATTTAAAACCACATTTATTCCACATGTAAAAACACATTAAAAAAATTAAATTGATAAATAAATTATTAAAAGTTAGAATATGCCACAATATGCCTGAGTTGATGATTTAGATGTCCACATCAACGGCTAATGACACTCAGAGAGGACCAATGTCACTGGAAATGTCCATCACTAGCAGTTCATGTGGACATCTAACTCATCAACTCAGGCATATTGTGGCATATTCTAATTTTTAATCATTTATTTCTCAATGTTATTTATATTTTATTTATTTTTTGTTTTTTTGTGTGTGTTTTTACATGTGGAATAACTGTGGTTTTTAATTCACTAAGCCTTTCGGATGTATAGTACCTATTAATCATACATGATCAGCCAGCGCTGGTAATTCTTTTCTTTTGCTGTATATTTATCCACCAGGGGATTTACCACCCCTCTTACCAGCTGCTATTGACAGCGCTCCCCCTCTCTCTTCTTGGCAACTACCTGGTGGTTCTGTGGTCATCTCAGGCCATGAACCTCCCAGATAAACATGACATGGTCATGGAGATGGTCCTGGGCTCTGTGAAGTAGGTGGAACAAGCAAAGTTGTGTCCCTTCTGAAAGGGCAATGGTGGACATTGTGAATGGTGACAGCAAGGTTTTTTTCGACAAAGAGGGTTATGCCATATATAGCAGAAGCATGGGTCCTCAGCCTATATGATGTGCCACCATTAATGTGGCTTCTGTCTTGTCCGACCAAGCTTGATTTATGGGCTTTGTCATTTTTATAAGCAGGATAAAGGCTGAGTTTTTTATTTCTGCAGTAGACTAGAATAAGCCCAGACAGTCCCACTTCCATTATACCACCGGAATGTGACAGACAGTGACCACCGTGCCATCACTTACCTGTATGCTTACACGAAACAGAATGATGAAAAACTTACACGGTTTCTTTACATCTTCTGGGGTGCACTCCGAGATTAGACATTATGGCGTAATTACTCAGACGGGAATATAAAACAGAATAAAAATAAAAGATTTAATGCAATAATTAGATGCAAACAAAAGCTTTTATTATGAAATCATACAGGGGAGTATCCGCACCATATATATGGGACATACAACAAACCACCGCAGATGGAACCCGGGTGACTAATGCACATGATAATGTACAGGGTTTATATAGATAGGATCTTGTATCAGAAAACACTCGACACTCCTGATCAAGATGAGTGTCTGCAACAAGTTAGGCAAACTAGAAGTGAAAACACGTTCCAATGGCCGCCATATTTTCGTGCAGCAATACAGATTGTGGAAACTGGTATTAGACATTCACATTTACACAAAGCACAAGATACAAAATAAACAGCAGAAAAAAGACCTAAGCATTTGGGATGTATTATTTAGGAACTAAATATACAGACGGGTCCTCCGTTATCTTGGCTGGCTGAGGCATTAGTCGCGATTAGGCATACGCAGCGTACCTGGGCGCAAGGAGGCGCGCCTAGTCGTAGGAAGGCACACAGAGCGTTTGGCGTTACCTTTGAGTGTAATACCTAAGATCATCCACCAGATGTCGCTTTTTTTAATTACCAATGCGCAAGCGTGTGGTCTCCATTAAAATACAATACTGAACTACAGCGTAAGAACTACTTTACTGGTGCGTCTCATTACGCTACATTATGCTACAGTATGTCATAAAGTATATAACAGTATATACAGTACAGGTGCAAATAGTACAGCATATACAGATGCAAATGAACGTGTTACAGATACAGTATGGTCTATTGATGTTAGGGATATGCGAGTGTCCAAATCCCGTAGTATTAAGTATAATGGGGAGAGATAAAAGCTCCTCCCTAAGTTTCTGGATGCCAAATCCCTGTGTGTATAGTTTATACAGACGCAAATGAACGTGTTAAAACACTTGTGTATGCAGACACAACTAATGTAGCTCATTGACTTTACAGTATGTACAGTGCACGAAATGAGCGTCCGAGTCCCCTAACGGCATAAACAAACACCAATGGGGAGGAATCGCTCTTTGCAGTACTTTTACACATGAACTTGAGAATCTTCCATGCAGTGCTGTGGGCTAGCGATGAAGGCTCCGGTCTGCCACGCTGAGAGTACCGGGTTCGATTCCCAAAGTGTCAATTTTTTTTGTGTTCCCGTGACATTCACTTTATTATTATTTTTTCTGTGTAATCCATTGTAAAACATTCAACAGAAGGGTGCACACAAGTTTCACACAAATCGGAATAAATCTGCAGGAGTGACTCATTCACTATCTAAAATACACAGCGGTAATGAGCACGTATAGACATACCAGTAAATATAAATGTGTATTCTGACGCAACTGTTCGAGCAACACAGTACTATAGATCGTCGGCGTTAGAGAATCTGTGTTGTGAGAATCTGTGTTGTACATAAGCTGTTCGTGCTAATTCGTACTCTAATAGAAAAAAAACTGTACAGAGATACTAAGGACAGTGATTTGGCATCCAGGAACGTAGGGAGGAGCTTTTATTTCTCTCCATTATACATAGAAAGATTAAACTTGCCACTCTACGTTACAAGCTGTTCGTACTATTTAGTACACTACTAGTGTACTAAATAGCACGAACCCCATCACAACAGTTGCCCAGATCAAGAACACTCTCCAGGAGATAGGTGTATATGTGTTAAAGTCAACAATCAAGAGAAGACTTCACAAGAGTGAATATAGAGGGTTCACCACAAGATGTAAAACCATTGGTGAGCAATAAAACAGGAAGTCCAGATTAGAGTTTGCAAACAACATCTAAAAAAGCCTTTACAGTTCTGGAACATCCTATGGACAGATGAGACAAATATCAACTTGTACCAGAGTGATGGGAAGAAAAGAGTATGGAGAAGGAAAGGAACTGCTCATGATCCAAAACATACCAGCTCATCAGTGAAGCATGGTGGTGGTAGTGTCATGGCGTGGGCATGTATGGATGCCAATGGAACTGGTTTCCTTGTATTTATTGATGTGACTGCTGATAAAAGCAGCAGGATGAATGCTGAAGTGTTTTGAGCAATTTTATCTGCTCATATTCAGTCAAATGCTTCGGAACTCACTGGAAGGTGCTTCACAGTGCAGATGGACAATGACCCGACGCATATTGCGAAAGCAACCAAAGCGTTTTTTTAAGGCAAATAAGTGGAATGTTATGCAATGGCCAAGTCAATCACCTGACCTGAATCCGATTGAGCATGCATTTCACTTGATGAAGACAAAACGGAAAAGAAAATGCCCCAAGAACAAGCAGGAACTGAAGACATTTGCAGTAGAGGCCTGGTAGAGCATCACCAGGGATGAAACCAGCGTCTGGTGATGTCTATGCGTTCCAGACTTCAGGCTGCAACTGACAAAAGGATTTGCAACAAAGTATTAAAAAGTAAAAGTTTGATTTAGGATTCTGGAAACAAAGGAAGAAAACAAGAGAGCGACTATGGTGTAGTATTTTTCAATCAGTTTTGTCTAGTGATGAGCGGATTCAGTTTTACTCGGATCTCAAAACAGAATCTTATTGGCTATCCAAAACACATGACATCTGTAAGCCAATAAGATGCCGTTTTGAGAACAGAGTAAAACCGAATCCGCTCATCACTAGTTTTGTCACACGCAAGAATATTATAGCGTACGGATTACGGCTTGACACATGGCGTATCAGTCCCCCATTCTTTAGTCCAGGTTACTACTGGGATCTAAATGCTGCTAGGAGACACAAAGAATCGCTATATAGCGTAGTATATTTCCGTATCTGGGATTAAATTCAGTTATCACACAAAATTTATATGCGTACCAGATAAATAAATATTTGCATATCAGTATGGATATTGTATCCAGGTCTTCATCTAGGAGATGGTAATCAGATCGCCCTTGGAAATATGTCAAAGCTCAATTCACGAAACACTGATCCGTGCTGCGACCACATTAAGTAGTAAAGTACTTTTGTTGAACTGGACGAGCGCACTGATCTACTGATTTACAATATTTGATTTAGGATTGTTTAGCTTGTACCATTACTTTTGGCCCCTAAAAAGTGGGAGGCACATATAAAAACCTTTTAATTCCTACACCGTTCACCTGATTTTGATGTATATACCCTCAAATTAAAGCGGAAAGTCTGCAGTTAAAGCACATCTTGTTTGTTTAATTTCAAATCCATTGTGGTGGTGTATAGAGCCCAAAATATGAGAATTGTGTCGATGTCCCAATATATATGGACCAGACTGTATATTGCATGAAGCATAGGAGATAGGATTGACCCTTGAGGAACATTGCATGACAGTGATAATTATACTCCAGAAGATTTAAATGGTTCCGTACTTGGGTAATGTCTAATATGTTCAACAAGAGCGGATTTATTTCTCTCACAGCATGAAAATGGCTTCTCACCTGTGAAATCGCTGATGTGTATCAAGACCTGATTTCTGTCTAAAACATTTCCCACACTCAGAACAGGAATATGGCTTCTCACCTATGTGACTTCTCTGATGTTTAACAAGATTTGATTTCTGTCTAAAACATTTCCCACACTTAGAACAGGAATACGGCTTCTCACCTGTGTGACTTCTCTGATGTGTAACAAGATTTGATTTCTGTCTAAAACATTTCCCACACTTAGAACAGGAATACGGCTTCTCACCAGTGTGACTTCTCTGATGTGTAACAAGATATGATTTCCATGCAAAACATTTCCCACACTCAGAACAGGAATACGGCTTCTCACCTGTGTGACTTCTCTGATGTGTAACAAGAGCTGATTTCTGTGGAAAACATTTCCCACACTCAGAACAGGAATACGGCTTCTCACCTGTGTGACTTCTCCGATGACTAACAAAAGATGATTTGTATGCAAAACATTTCCCACACTCAGAACAGGAATATGGCTTCTCACCTGTGTGACTTCTCTGATGTGTAACAAGATTTGGTTTCGATACAAAACATTTCCCACACTCAGAACAGGAATACTGCTTCTCACCTGTGTGACTTCTCTGATGTGTAACAAGATTTGATTTCGATGCAAAACATTTCCGACACTCAGAACAGGCATACGGCTTCTCACCTGTGTGACTTCTCTGGTGTTTAAAAAGA
>NW_026968074.1:0-133041 GCF_028390025.1 Pseudophryne corroboree | reverse complement strand
TTACCCCACACTACATAACTGACCCCTCTATACCCTACACTACATCACTGACCTTTCTATAACCATCACTGCATTACTGACCCCTCTATACAGTACACTGACCTCTATATACCTGCTAGTACATCCCTGATGCCTATATTCCCTAAGCTAAATCCCTGACGCCTCTATTCCCTACGCTACATCCCTGATGCCTCTATTCCCTATGCTACATCCCTGACGCCTCTATACCCTACGCTACATCCCTGATGCCTCTATTCCCTACGCTACATTCCTGATGCCTCTATAACCTACGCTACATCCCTGACGCCTCTATACCCTACGCTACATCCCTGACGCCTCTATACAGTACAATGCATTACTGATCCCTCTAGACCATACATCCTCATTACATCAGAGAGATAGTGAAACACTGGAAAAAATAAGGATAAAGTGGACTACAGAAACTGATGCTCTAAACAAAGGAGAGAGAGAGAAAAGCACAAGGGAAAGTGGGCAATCGGAACACCATAGAGAGAGGAGAGATAGAAATGCCTGAAAAAGTAAAGGGGGTTGGGTATGGCATCCGGCGCTCGGGATTCCAGCAGTCACATGATACCTAATCCTAATCCTAACCCTCTGGGGGGGTGGCGGATAGGGCTAACCCTCAGGGGGTGGCAGCTAGGACTAACCCCCCCCCCTCCTAGTGCCTTCCCTAACACCCCCTCCCCCGGTCCTAACCCTCCCTCCAATACTCGCCTTCGGGATGTTGGCTGTCTGTGTGCCGGCACCAGTCTCCCAAGTGGTGTCAGGATTCCAACATCGGTCAAATGACCGCCGGTATACCGTCTGCCGGGATGGTAAATGTATCCTGAGGACAGGTAGTGAGTGTGGAGGGATAGGTGGTTCAGTAAAATGTAACAGCTCAAACTGCGATCATTCACTGATAAATTGATTTATAGCTCTCCCTTTTTAACCATTGCAGTCATAAAAGCAATGTTTTTTAAACTTTTAAATAAAGCTTGTTAGCATCCCCAGCACACTGTATATGCTGGGAGATGTAGTTCTCAATATGAAAACATTTAATTACTGTATGAACTCTAATTCCCCAACTGAAACCTCTCACAAACACACACTCCTAAATCTAGTACACACACACACACACACACACATTTCCCCAGTACTGACAACTCTCATCACTTCCACACACTGACAACTCCCTCCTGCTCCTCTCCCCACTGACACTGACAGCTCCCTCACAGTCACACACATCCTCCACCCCCCCCCCCCCCCCACACACACACACTGATAGCACACATGCACAAATCCCCCCCTCCTCGACACTAACTGTCACGGACTGCTTGGGCAGCAGGGGGCAGGCTCTGACTTGAAGTGCTGAAATTCAACAGCTCTCTCGAACTTGCAAGGCATGGCTGTGCAGCTGTCTCCAGCCATCTCCTTGCCCACTGTGCAAAGGGGCAGAGCTAGGAGTGAAGCAGTGGACAGCAGTTGAGGGGCGTTTCAAACTGTAACAGGGTTGGGACAATTTCAGTATCCTTCCCTCACCGTCTAATTGGTCAGTCCCATGCTGATTGCCATAGCGCCCTTTCGAGACTGCAGAACTCTATCCCTTAGCCACGGTTGGCACAGCTGGATGGTGCCCCTGGCAAGTGCCATCCTGGCCAAGGGGTAGATACGCCCCTGAGGGTCAGGGCCAGAAACAGAAATCTCGGGGCCCAGTACACTGATATCTCTGGGGCCCCCTCAACCCCCCCTTAACTTGGCAGAGGGATCTTTAAAAAAAAATGGAGCCTTTGACTCGGACCGTCAGTGAGGCCGGCAGGTGGTTTTCATACTGGGCTATCCAGCTCTTCGGTGGCGGTGGCAGGGACATTCAGAAAAGGGCCAGCACAGCAACATGCATAATAATGGCAATACAGTATGGACCACAGGGACTGGACAAAGTGATGGGGTAAAAGGAGGGGGGAGGGTTTAGTTGGCCTGTTAATTGTTTTCCTGCTTAAATTGAGCAGTTGGTGGATACACTTTAAAAAGCAATATTGGCACTGTGGCCCCATTATTTCTGTTCTTAATACTTGGAGCCCTGAACAAGTGTCCCCTTTGTCCCCCCTGTCACCGGGCCTGTTCAGGCGTTACCTATGGAGAAGCTGCGACATGACATCCTAGGACACGATACTGCACCATGCATCACCATTATATTTCAGTGTGCCTTGTCAATATTTAAATCTTGTTCTGTGTGACGTGAGTTGTAAATGGTTGAAAATCTCTGTGCTACAGAATCGTCACCATGTAGTTATAACAACACCGCAAAACCACCAAAAGATGTGTTTTGGTAGAGGGACTGCTGGAGGGGCCCATTGGGGCCCCCAGTTTGCTACCCCACCCCAGTATACCTGTGCTGTAGCCAGTGGAAGGGGCACTATCTTCCCGGTGATCTCTTCGGGAAGATGGTGCCGCACATAGAAAGCAAAGACTCTGGCTGCACTCTCCTGCCCTCGCTCTAAGCAAGGTGATCGGGCCACAAAAGGACCCCTGTCGGACCCCTGCCGGACCCCGGCCTGTGGGCCACAAAAGGATGCATTGGGGGCGGCATGCGGCCCATGGGTTTGACACCCCTGCCCTAGAGTATCAAAATTTGTTTCACGGCACCCCTAGGCCAAAGTTTTTTTTATTGAGAAATTCAGAAAAAAATATAAAATTAAGTAAATTGTGTTTATAGCATGTCATCCTCAGGTTCAGTTATGTTGTGAGGGAATGGTTTTGCCAATTTAATAAAGTATAAATAATTTTAATTGGTCCTGGACCACCAAACTATGCTACCAGTGCAAGAACCCCAGTTTGGAAACTACTGCCATAAAATAAACCTTTTTTGTTTTTTTTAAACTACATGTAATACACCTTAGAGCTCAGTTCCTAAAAGGTTTTAAACCCTTGCATACAGTAAACTACACATATTTAAAAATCCTACACCGGGCACAAGTGCTCACGGGCCAATTTCATGGCAGTCTCGGATAGGAGGGCATTGTGGATTCACCAAGGGAATGCTGATGCTGACTCCAAGAAGAAAGGGAGTCTCTTCCCTATGAAGGTGAAGCCTTGTTTGGCGACGGCCTAGTTAATTTGATCTCGGCAGCTCCCGCAGGTAAGTCATCCTTCTTGCCCTATGTTCCCTCTCAACGGATGAAGACGCATCATTATCTGAAGCAGTCATTTCGGCCCAATAGATATGCAAGAAGTTAAGATTCCCCTTTCTTTGCAGGTAGAGGAAGGAAAAGAGGGAAGAGGTCTGTAGCCTCTTCAAGATCGCAGGAGCAGAGATCGTCCTCTGCTTCTGCCAAATCCACTGCATGACGCTGGGGCTCTCTTGCAGGAGCCCGCACCAGTGGGGGGCACGTCTAAAACTCTTCAGTCAGTTCTGGATTCATTCGGACCTGGACTCGTGGGTTTTACAAATAGTGTCCCAAGGGTACAAACTGGGGTTTCAAGACGTTCCCCCTCACCGATTGTTCAAATCAGCCTTAGTCAGCAGGGAGAAGGTTTTTATTCAAGCCTCTTCGTGGTCCCGAAGCCGGACGGCTCAGTCATACCAATCTTAAATCTGAAATCCCTTAATTTCTACCTAAAGAAATTCAATTTCAAGATGGAATCTCTCAGGGTAGTGATCTCCAGTCCGGGGGATAAAGGAGATTTCATGGTTTTGGTAGACATAAAGGATGCCTACTTATATGTTCCCATTTAGCCACTGCATCAAGCTACCTGAGGTTTGCAATTCAGGATTGTCATTACCAATTTCAGACGTTGCCGTTTGGTCTGTCCACGGCTCCGAGGATTTTCACCAGGGTGATGGCGGAAATGATGGTTCTCCTTCGCAAGCAAGGAGTCACAATTATCCCGTACTTGGATGATCTCCTGATAAAGGCAAGATCCAGGGACCAGTTGGTGCAAAACATCTACTCTCCCTGACAGTTCTTCAACAACATGGTTGGCTCCTAAACTTGCCAAAATCGCAGTTGGTCCCAATGACGCGGTTGTTGTTTTTGGGAGTGATACTGGACACAGAAGAGGTTTTCTTCTAGTGGAAAGGCTCTGGAGATCCAGAGTCTGGTCAAACAAATTCTGAAACCAGCAAGAGTGTTAATCCATCAATGCATTCAGTTGCTGGTGAAGATGGTTGCGGCCTACGAGGCCATTCAGTTTGGCAGGTTCCATGCCAGAGTGTTCCAGTGGGACCTGTTGGACAAGTGGTCCGGATCCCACCTACACATGCACCGGAGGATAATCCTGTCTTCCAAGACCAGAATCTCACTCCATTGGTGGCTGCACAGTTCTCACCACCTAGAGGGGCGATGGTTCGGGATCCAGGACGGGATCCTAGGGACCACGGATGCAACCCTCCGAGGCTGGAGAGCAGTCACACAGGGGGAAAACATCCAAGGAAGATGGTCAAGTCTTCCTTGGATGTTTTCATCTCCACATAAATGTTCTGGAGTTAAGGGCCATTTAATAACTGCAGACACAGTACGCACTGGGACGGGTGCCCAGCATCCTCTACGGACTAAGAGAAAAGGATTTACCGGTAGGTATTAAAATCCTATTTTCTCTAACGTCCTAGAGGATGCTGTGGACTCCGTAAGGACCATGGGGATAGACGGGCTCCGCAGGAGACATGGGCACTTTAAGAAAGACTTTAGTTCTGGGTGTGCACTGGCTCCTCCCTCTATGCCCCTCCTCCAGACCTCAGTTTGATACTGTACCCAGTGGAGACTGGGTGCTTTTCAGGAGCTCTCCTGAGCTTTCTGACAGAAAGTATTTTGTTAGGTTTTTAATTTTCAGGGAGCACTGCTGGCAACAGACTCCCTCATCGAGGGACTGAGGGGAGAGAAGCAGCCCTACTCTCTGAGTTGCAAGGTCCTGCTTCTTAGGCTACTGGACACCATTAGCTCCAGTGGGACTGGTACGCAGGATCTCACCCTCGCCGTCCGTCCCAGAGCCGCGCCGCCGTCCCCCTCGCAGAGCCGGAAGATAGAAGCCGGGTGAGTATGAGAAGAAAAGAAGACTTCAGAGGCGGCAGAAGACTTCATGATCTTCACTGAGGTAACGCACAGCACTGCAGCTGTGCGCCTTTGCTCCCATACACCTCACATACTCCGGTCACTGTAAGGGTGCAGGGCGCAGGGGGGGCGCCCTGGGCAGCAATATAAACCTCTTTCGCAAAAATATAACATATATACAGCTGGGCACTTTATATATGTATAAGCCCCCACCAATTTTACAGTTTAAGCGGGACAGAAGCCCGCCTCCGAGGGGGCGGGGCTTCTCCCTCAGCACTCACCAGCGCCATTTTTTCTCCACAGCACCGCTGAGAGGAAGCTCCCCGGACTCTACCCTGCTTATACCACGTTAGACAAGAGGGTTGAAAAGAGGGGTGGGGGGGGCACATAATTCGCAAATTACATACAGCAGCACTACTGGGCAAACATTAAGTTACTGTTTTATTCCTGGGTTATATAGCGCTGGGGGGTGTGCTGGCATACTCTCTCTCTGTCTCTCCAAAGGGCCTTGTGGGGAAACTGTCTTCAGAAAAAGCATTCCCTGTGTGTGTAGTGTGTCGGTACACGTGTGTCGACATGTCTGAGGAAGAAGGCTATATTAGAGAGGAGCGGGAGCAAATGAATGTGGTGTCTCCGCCGACAGCTGATTGGATGGATATGTGGAATGTTTTAAATGCTAGTGTAAACTCATTGCACAAAAGATTAGACAAGGCAGAAGCTTTGGGACAGTCAGGGTTTCAACCCATGCCTGATCCTATGTTGCAGGGACTGTCAGGGTCTCATAAGCGCCCACTATCCCAGATTGTTGACACAGATACCGACACGGATTCTGACTAGAGATGAGCGCCTGAAATTTTTCGGGTTTTGTGTTTTGGTTTTGGGTTCGGTTCCGCGGCCGTGTTTTGGGTTCGAACGCGTTTTGGCAAAACCTCACCGAATTTTTTTTGTCGGATTCGGGTGTGTTTTGGATTCGGGTGTTTTTTTCAAAAAACACTAAAAAACAGCTTAAATCATAGAATTTGGGGGTCATTTTGATCCCAAAGTATTATTAACCTCAAAAACCATAATTTACACTCATTTTCAGTCTATTCTGAATACCTCACACCTCACAATATTATTTTTAGTCCTAAAATTTGCACCGAGGTCGCTGTGTGAGTAAGATAAGCGACCCTAGTGGCCGACACAAACACCGGGCCCATCTAGGAGTGGCACTGCAGTGTCACGCAGGATGTCCCTTCCAAAAAACCCTCCCCAAACAGCACATGACGCAAAGAAAAAAAGAGGCGCAATGAGGTAGCTGACTGTGTGAGTAAGATTAGCGACCCTAGTGGCCGACACAAACACCGGGCCCATCTAGGAGTGGCACTGCAGTGTCACGCAGGATGTCCCTTCCAAAAAACCCTCCCCAATCAGCACATGATGCAAAGAAAAAGAAAAGAAAAAAGAGGTGCAAGATGGAATTGTCCTTGGGCCCTCCCACCCACCCTTATGTTGTATAAACAAAACAGGACATGCACACTTTAACCAACCCATCATTTCAGTGACAGGGTCTGCCACACGACTGTGACTGATATGACGGGTTGGTTTGGACCCCCCCCAAAAAAGAAGCAATTAATCTCTCCTTGCACAAACTGGCTCTACAGAGGCAAGATGTCCACCTCATCTTCACCCTCCGATATATCACCGTGTACATCCCCCTCCTCACAGATTATCAATTCGTCCCCACTGGAATCCACCATCTCAGCTCCCTGTGTACTTTGTGGAGGCAATTGCTGCTGGTCAATGTCTCCGCGGAGGAATTGATTATAATTCATTTTAATGAACATCATCTTCTCCACATTTTCTGGATGTAACCTCGTACGCCGATTGCTGACAAGGTGAGCGGCGGCACTAAACACTCTTTCGGAGTACACACTTGTGGGAGGGCAACTTAGGTAGAATAAAGCCAGTTTGTGCAAGGGCCTCCAAATTGCCTCTTTTTCCTGCCAGTATAAGTACGGACTGTGTGACGTGCCTACTTGGATGCGGTCACTCATATAATCCTCCACCATTCTATCAATGTTGAGAGAATCATATGCAGTGACAGTAGACGACATGTCCGTAATCGTTGTCAGGTCCTTCAGTCCGGACCAGATGTCAGCATCAGCAGTCGCTCCAGACTGCCCTGCATCACCGCCAGCGGGTGGGCTCGGAATTCTGAGCCTTTTCCTCGCACCCCCAGTTGCGGGAGAATGTGAAGGAGGAGATGTTGACAGGTCGCGTTCCGCTTGACTTGACAATTTTGTCACCAGCAGGTCTTTCAACCCCAGCAGACCTGTGTCTGCCGGAAAGAGAGATCCAAGGTAGGCTTTAAATCTAGGATCGAGCACGGTGGCCAAAATGTAGTGCTCTGATTTCAACAGATTGACCACCCGTGAATCCTTGTTAAGCGAATTAAGGGCTGCATCCACAAGTCCCACATGCCTAGCGGAATCGCTCCCTTTTAGCTCCTTCTTCAATGCCTCCAGCTTCTTCTGCAAAAGCCTGATGAGGGGAATGACCTGACTCAGGCTGGCAGTGTCTGAACTGACTTCACGTGTGGCAAGTTCAAAGGGCATCAGAACCTTGCACAACGTTGAAATCATTCTCCACTGCACTTGAGACAGGTGCATTCCACCTCCTATATCGTGCTCAATTGTATAGGCTTGAATGGCCTTTTGCTGCTCCTCCAACCTCTGAAGCATATAGAGGGTTGAATTCCACCTCGTTACCACTTCTTGCTTCAGATGATGGCAGGGCAGGTTCAGTAGTTTTTGGTGGTGCTCCAGTCTTCTGTACGTGGTGCCTGTACGCCGAAAGTGTCCCGCAATTTTTCTGGCCACCGACAGCATCTCTTGCACGCCCCTGTCGTTTTTTAAAAAATTCTGCACCACCAAATTCAAGGTATGTGCAAAACATGGGACGTGCTGGAATTTGCCCATATTTAATGCACACACAATATTGCTGGCGTTGTCCGATGCCACAAATCCACAGGAGAGTCCAATTGGGGTAAGCCATTCCGCGATGATCTTCCTCAGTTGCCGTAAGAGGTTTTCAGCTGTGTGCGTATTCTGGAAAGCGGTGATACAAAGCGTAGCCTGCCTAGGAAAGAGTTGGCGTTTGCGAGATGCTGCTACTGGTGCCGCCGCTGCTGTTCTTGCGGCGGGAGTCCATACATCTACCCAGTGGGCTGTCACAGTCATATAGTCCTGACCCTGCCCTGCTCCACTTGTCCACATGTCCGTGGTTAAGTGGACATTGGGTACAACTGCATTTTTTAGGACACTGGTGAGTCTTTTTCTGACGTCCGTGTACATTCTCGGTATCGCCTGCCTAGAGAAGTGGAACCTAGATGGTATTTGGTAACGGGGGTACACTGCCTCAATAAATTGTCTAGTTCCCTGTGAACTAACGGCGGATACCGGACGCACGTCTAACACCAACATAGTTGTCAAGGACTCAGTTATCCGCTTTGCAGTAGGATGACTGCTGTGATATTTCATCTTCCTCGCAAAGGACTGTTGAACAGTCAATTGCTTACTGGAAGTAGTACAAGTGGGCTTACGACTTCCCCTCTGGGATGACCATCGACTCCCAGCGGCAACAACAGCAGCGCCAGCAGCAGTAGGCGTTACACGCAAGGATGCATCGGAGGAATCCCAGGCAGGAGAGGACTCGTCAGAATTGCCAGTGACATGGCCTGCAGGACTATTGGCATTCCTGGGGAAGGAGGAAATTGACACTGAGGGAGTTGGTGGGGTGGTTTGCGTGAGCTTGGTTACAAGAGGAAGGGATTTACTGGTCAGTGGACTGCTTCCGCTGTCACCCAAAGTTTTTGAACTTGTCACTGACTTATTATGAATGCGCTGCAGGTGACGTATAAGGGAGGATGTTCCGAGGTGGTTAACGTCCTTACCCCTACTTATTACAGCTTGACAAAGGGAACACACGGCTTGACACCTGTTGTCCGCATTTCTGGTGAAATACCTCAACACCGAAGAGCTGATTTTTTTGGTATTTTCACCTGGCATGTCAACGGCCATATTCCTCCCACGGACAACAGGTGTCTCCCCGGGTGCCTGACTTAAACAAACCACCTCACCATCAGAATCCTCCTGGTCAATTTCCTCCCCAGCGCCAGCAACACCCATATCCTCCTCATCCTGGTGTACTTCAACACTGACATCTTCAATCTGACTATCAGGAACTGGACTGCGGGTGCTCCTTCCAGCACTTGCAGGGGGCGTGCAAATGGTGGAAGGCGCATGCTCTTCACGTCCAGTGTTGGGAAGGTCAGGCATCGCAACCGACACAATTGGACTCTCCTTGTGGATTTGGGATTTCGAAGAATGCACAGTTCTTTGCTGTGCTGCTTTTGCCAGCTTGAGTCTTTTCATTTTTCTAGCGAGAGGCTGAGTGCTTCCATCCTCATGTGAAGCTGAACCACTAGCCATGAACATAGGCCAGGGCCTCAGCCGTTCCTTGCCACTCCGTGTGGTAAATGGCATATTGGCAAGTTTACGCTTCTCCTCCGACAATTTTATTTTAGGTTTTGGAGTCCTTTTTTTACTGATATTTGGTGTTTTGGATTTGACATGCTCTGTACTATGACATTGGGCATCGGCCTTGGCAGACGACGTTGCTGGCATTTCATCGTCTCGGCCATGACTAGTGGCAGCAGCTTCAGCACGAGGTGGAAGTGGATCTTGATCTTTCCCTAATTTTGGAACCTCAACATTTTTGTTCTCCATATTTTAATAGGCACAACTAAAAGGCACCTCAGGTAAACAATGGAGATGGATGGATTGGATACTAGTATACAATTATGGACGGGCTGCCGAGTGCCGACACAGAGGTAGCCACAGCCGTGAACTACCGCACTGTACTGTGTCTGCTGCTAATATAGACTGGTTGATAAAGAGATAGTATACTCGTAACTAGTATGTATGTATAAAGAAAGAAAAAAAAACCACGGTTAGGTGGTATATACAATTATGGACGGGCTGCCGAGTGCCGACACAGAGGTAGCCACAGCCATGAACTACCGCACTGTACTGTGTCTGCTGCTAATATATAGACTGGTTGATAAAGAGATAGTATACTCGTAACTAGTATGTATGTATAAAGAAAGAAAAAAAAACCACGGTTAGGTGGTATATACAATTATGGACGGGCTGCCGAGTGCCGACACAGAGGTAGCCACAGCCGTGAACTACCGCACTGTACTGTGTCTGCTGCTAATATATAGACTGGTTGATAAAGAGATAGTATACTCGTAACTAGTATGTATGTATAAAGAAAGAAAAAAAAACCACGGTTAGGTGGTATATACAATTATGGACGGGCTGCCGAGTGCCGACACAGAGGTAGCCACAGCCGTGAACTACCGCACTGTACTGTGTCTGCTGCTAATATATAGACTGGTTGATAAAGAGATAGTATACTCGTAACTAGTATGTATGTATAAAGAAAGAAAAAAAAACCACGGTTAGGTGGTATATACAATTATGGACGGGCTGCCGAGTGCCGACACAGAGGTAGCCACAGCCGTGAACTACCGCACTGTACTGTGTCTGCTGCTAATATATAGACTGGTTGATAAAGAGATAGTATACTCGTAACTAGTATGTATGTATAAAGAAAGAAAAAAAAACCACGGTTAGGTGGTATATACAATTATGGACGGGCTGCCGAGTGCCGACACAGAGGTAGCCACAGCCGTGAACTACCGCACTGTACTGTGTCTGCTGCTAATATATAGACTGGTTGATAAAGAGATAGTATACTCGTAACTAGTATGTATGTATAAAGAAAGAAAAAAAAACCACGGTTAGGTCACTGGTATATACAATTATGGACGTTCTGCCGAGTGCCGACACAGAGGTAGCCACAGCCGTGAACTACCGCACTGTACACTGGTTGATAAAGAGATAGTAGTATACTCGTAACAACTAGTATGACGACGGTATAAAGAATGAAAAAAAAACCACGGTTAGGTGGTATATAATACAATTATGGTTGGACGGACTGCCTGCCGAGTGCCGACACAGAGGTAGCCACAGCCGTGAACTACCGCACTGTACACTGGTTGATAAAGAGATAGTAGTATACTCGTAACAACTAGTATGACGACGGTATAAAGAATGAAAAAAAAACCACGGTTAGGTGGTATATAATACAATTATGGTTGGACGGACTGCCTGCCGAGTGCCGACACAGAGGTAGCCACAGCCGTGAACTACCGCACTGTACACTGGTTGATAAAGAGATAGTAGTATACTCGTAACAACTAGTATGACGACGGTATAAAGAACGAAAAAAAAACCACGGTTAGGTGGTATATATTATAATACAATTATGGATGGACGGACTGCCTGCCGAGTTCCGACACAGAGGTAGCCACAGCCGTGAACTACCGCACTGTACACTGGTTGATAAAGAGATAGTAGTATACTCGTAACAACTAGTATGACGACGGTATAAAGAACGAAAAAAAAACCACGGTTAGGTGGTATATATTATAATACAATTATGGATGGACGGACTGCCTGCCGAGTTCCGACACAGAGGTAGCCACAGCCGTGAACTACCGCACTGTACACTGGTTGATAAAGAGATAGTAGTATACTCGTAACAACTAGTATGACTATGACGACGGTATAAAGAAAGAAAAAAAAAACCACGGTTAGGTGGTATATAATACAATTATGGATGGACGGACTGCCTGCCGAGTGCCGACACAGAGGTAGCCACAGCCGTGAACTACCGCACTGTACTGTGTCTGCTGCTAATATAGACTGGTTGATAAAGAGATAGTATACAATACTACTAATATACTGGTGGTCAGGCACTGGTCACCACTAGTCACACTGGCAGTGGCACTCCTGCAGCAAAAGTGTGCACTGTTTAATTTTAATATAATATTATTTATCATGTACTCCTGGCTCCTGCTATAACAACCTGCAGTGCTCCCCAGTCTCCCCCACAATTATAAGCTTTATATACAATACATTGATGTGCAGCACACTGGGCTGAGCAGTGCACACAGACTGAGTCACTGTGTGACTGTGTATCATTTTTTTCAGGCAGAGAACGGATATATTAAATAAAACAAACAACTGCACTGTCTCTGGTGGTCACTGGTCACTGTGGTCGTCAGTCACTAAACTCTGTCTGCACTCTGCACTCTCTTCTAATCTACAGTATCACAGCAATCTCTCTCTCTCTCTCTCTTCTAAATCTAATCTAAATGGAGAGGACGCCAGCCACGTCCTCTCCCTATCAATCTCAATGCACGTGTGAAAATGGCGGCGACGCGCGGCTCCTTATATAGAATCCGAGTCTCGCGAGAATCCGACAGCGTCATGATGACGTTCGGGCGCGCTCGGGTTAACCGAGCAAGGCGGGAAGATCCGAGTCGCTCGGACCCGTGAAAAAAAAAGTGAAGTTCGTGCGGGTTCGGATTCAAAGAAACCGAACCCGCTCATCTCTAGTATGTGACTGAGTCACTGTGTGCTGTGTATCGCTTTTTTCAGGCAGAGAACGGATTATAAATAAAACTGGTGGTCACTATCAGCAAAACTCTGCACTGTACTGAGTACTCCTAATGCTCCCCAAAATTAGTAAATCAAGTGTCTCTCTAATCTATTCTAAACGGAGAGGACGCCAGCCACGTCCTCTCCCTATCAATCTCAATGCACGTGTGAAAATGGCGGCGACGCGCGGCTCCTTATATAGAATCCGAGTCTCGCGATAGAATCCGAGCCTCGCGAGAATCCGACAGCGTCATGATGACGTTCGGGCGCGCTCGGGTTAACCGAGCAAGGCGGGAAGATCCGAGTCGCTCGGACCCGTGTAAAAAAACATGAAGTTCTGGCGGGTTCGGATTCAGAGAAACAGAACCCGCTCATCTCTAATTCTGACCCCAGTGTCGATTACGATGATGCAAAGTTACAGCCAAAATTGGCAAAATCCATTCGATTTATGATTATTGCAATAAAAGATGTTTTGCACATCACAGAGGAACCCCCTGTCGCTGACAAGAGGGTACATATGTACAAGGGAAAGAAGCCTGAGGTAACCTTTCCCCCCTCACACGAGCTGAACGAGTTATGTGAAAAAGCTTGGGAATCTCCAGATAAAAGACTGCAGATTTCCAAAAGGATTCTTATGGCGTATCCTTTCCCATCAACGGATAGGTTACGATGGGAATCCTCCCCTAGGGTGGACAAAGCATTAACACGCTTATCCAAGAAGGTAGCCCTCCCGTCCCAGGATACGGCTACCCTCAAAGAGTGTGCTGACCGCAAACAGGAGATTACCCTGAAGTCCATTTATACACATTCAGGTACCTTACTCAGACCGGCAATTGCGTCGGCCTGGGTGTGTAGTGCTGTAGCGGCATGGACAAATACCTTATCTGAGGGGATGGATAGCCTAGACAAGGATACTATTTTATTGACCCTGGGGCATATAAGAGATGCTGTCCTATATATGTGTGTATGCAAACTACAGGTGGTGCTGCAGGGCCCACACCCTTTTACTTGTCTTGTAGAGCAGCTCTGAAGCTGTCACAGTGCCCAGCTGCTGCAAGAAATCAGCTTGAATGCTTCAGGGGCTTGGGCATGGCCAACATGAGCCCCACACCGAAGGAGGGTGGGGGTGTTTAATGCAAACTTGGGGTTATACAAGCGCCGCAAAAGGCCGCCATGCCCTGCATGCCCCTTTTCTCTTTTCATATACAGATGAGGGTTCCAGCCAACTTTGGCCCACTGCTTGGATGACATCACCGTATGCAAATCCGTCTGCTGCAGACCTTCCCCCAGGAATGCTTGCAATAGTTGTTGCATATGGTTTAATGTCTGAGGGTGCTTCAGTATTAGGCAGCCTTCCGCCCTCCCATGTTCATCTGAAAAGATGTGGTCTCCCTGCAGTTGTTGTCCCCAGACGAGAGTTCCCTTGTGCTTCCTCAGTTAAATCTCCTTAACTTGACGGGGGTGTGCCCGAGCAGCCGCCCTCCCCAGCCCTATCCCAACACATACTTATCTTGCATATGAGATCTCTTGATCATGAAGATAGTTCTCACAGGTTGAGGTTCATCCTGGCCCCGCTCCCCGCTGGAGAGCGCTGATGGGGACAGCAGCGGGGCTTCAGCAGAAGGGTGAGTATGTGTGGCCAGAGACCTCCCTTCCCATGTGCAGGCCTGCAGAGTCTGCCACGCAGGATGGGGCATGTGGCACTCTCCCTCCAAGGGGCTCTTCCAGATGTAGCTCCTCAGCAGTATTTTTCCCGGGCTGCGCGGCGCTCTCCCCGACTGGCATCCGCCCTGGAACACTGCCTTCCTCAACGCAACATCAGCAGGGGGCCCTGGCCTCATCACCATCCCAGGTCTTTCTCATGTATGTATCATGTATGTGTGTGTGACATTTGTGTATGAATCATATATGTTTGTGATATATATATATATATGTATCTATCTATCTATCTATCTATCTATCTATCTATCTATCTATCTATTGTATGTGTGTGTATATATATGTATCTATCATGTATGTATGTATGTATGTATCTATCTTGTATGTATGTGTTCTATCTATCTATCTATCTATCTATCTATCTATCGTGTGTGTGATATATGTATGTATCTATCATGTATGTGTTATATGTATGTATCACACCTTCCTCTATACATATACATACATACATACATACATACATACATACACAGTCACACACCTATATCTGTACGTACACTGACATACACACACCAACATCTATACATAAACACGCTGACCCCTAAACGTACACCAACGTACCCACACCTGCATCTATACCTACACATGCTGACACGTGGACGTACACCGGCTTACCCACATGTGAATCTATACATACATGTGCTGACACCTGGACATACACTGATGTACCCACACCTAACATCTATACATACACATGCTAACACCTGGACGTATACAGACGTACCCACATTTGCATCCATGCATATATAGATGTAGGTGTGTGTACGTCAGTGTACGTCCAGGTGTCAACGCGTGTATGTATAGATGCAGGTGTGGGTACGTCTGTGTATGTCCAGGTGTCAGAATGTGTATGTATAGATGCAGGTGTGGGAACGTCAGTGTAGGTTCAGGTGTCAGCGCGTGTATGTATAGATGCAGGTGCTTGTATGTCCAGATGTCAGTGCATGTATGTATAGATGCAAGTGTGGGTACGTCGGTGTATGTCCATTTGTCAGCGCGTGTATATATAGATGCAGGTGCTTGTATGTTGGTGTATGTCCAGGTGTCAGCATGTGTATGTATAGATGCAGGTGTGGGAATGTTGGTGTATGTCCTGGTGTCAGGGCGTGTATGTATGGATATTAGGTGTGGGTACATCAGTGTATGTCCAGGTGTTAGCGCATGTATGTATAGATGCAGGATAATAATCACACAGCGTGCCCCCCACCAACCACAAACCTCCCCCACCCCCCTGTATGACATAAACACCGCTAATTCCACTTACACACAATAATTTCAGTTTGCGACCAGGAGCCGGCAATGTATGTGCACCCAAATGAAGCCACTGTACATGCCCTGCAGGCTGCTATGTACTGCACAGGTGCAACAAATGTAAATGCCCTATCTTTAAAATGGGGCATATTTTACTAAATTAAAAAAACCTGTAACTTTCTGTAAAACCTTAACCCCAAAAGGCACTACACTAACATCGGGGTGTAGAGTTGGATCTTGATCCAAGGCACCAACAGGCTAAAGCTTTGACTGTTTCCAGGATGCCTTGCACCGCCTCCTCTATAACCCTGCCCAGTGGCGTAACTAGACCTTTGTGGGCCCCATAGCAAAATTCTGAATGGGCCCACCAGCACTCAACAAGAATGAGTGGCGTTTGGGGTCAGAAAAGTAGAGGGGAAGGGGTCTGACAGAGTAGGGGGCAGGACATGAATGAATAGAAACTGAGGTGTCCATTATATAAAGAAATACAGTATGTGTGTCTGTGTGTATATCACACACACACACATATAAGGGAAATTCAAATGCCCTCAATTATTGCGCCCATTACACTCTGGTTTAGGTGCACAAAGCACCTAAACCTGAATAAAGTAATGGGCGCGATCATGAAAAGACACCGTTTGGTTGCCCAAATGGGTCTCTTTGCACACATTTCAGCTTGTTTCCCCTGGGGGTAGCGAGCTGAAATAAACATGTCGCACCCGTTGGCAGCAACATTAGAATAGCTGCTGACGGGCACGATTGAGGGAGGAAAGGGACACTTGAATCCAGCCCATAGATGCAATGTGAATATGTAATTTGTACCTTCCTATCTTAAAATGTATATAGTAGTGTTTACACTAGAGGTCTTTCCGAACCCCCTAATCCTAACATTGTAATTTGCTTTAGGGCGCACCTCCAATTAGTCTAGTGTTTCGTATTTTCACATTAAATACTTTCTTGCATTGGTTGGTTAAAGATTAGATCGTATATTTTTCTAGATATAGCTGTGCATAGTCTACAAGGCTACATGCTTCTCCCCTAACTAGAGATGTGCAGCGGGCATTTTTCGTGTTTCATGTTTTGGTTTTGGTTTCGGATCCGCAGTTGTGTTTTGGATATGGACGCGTTTTGGCAAAACCACCCTTTCGGGTTTTGTATTCGAAAACCACCCTTTCGGGTTTTGTATTCGGGTGATTTTTTTTTAAAACCTCAAACAGCTAAAATCATCGAATTTGGGGGTAATTTTGATCCTATAGTATTAAGCTCAATAACCATAATTTCTACTCCTTTCCAGTCTATTCTGAACACCTCACACCTCCCAATATTATTTTTAGTCCTAAAATTTGCACCAAGGTCCCTGGATGACTAAGCTAAGCGACCCAAGTGGGCAGCACAAACACCTGGCCCATCTAGGAGTGGCACTGCAGTGTCAGACAGGATGGCACTTAAAAAAATAGCCCCAAACAGCACATGATGCAAAGATAAATAAAAAAAGAGGCGCAAGATGAAATTGTAGTGTGTCTCTCCTGCTCAGTGTCAGTTCTCAGTAGTATCCTCATCAGTGCTCAGTATCACTGCTCATTGTCTTGTGCTGCAATGTGGTGCTCAGTATACTAGAGTACATTACTAATAGTCCAGTGCTGCATCTTGCTGCTCAGTGTCAGTTCTAGTATCCTCATCAGTGCTCCGTATCACTGCTCATTGTCTTGTGGTGCTCAGTATACTACAGTACATTACTAATACTCCAGTGTCTTGTGCCGCATATGGCTGCTGTAGGGTGCTGTGGTAGTGTCCTGTCACTGTGCATATGTCATCATTCCAGTCACAGTGATATCTGGTATCTATCTAGTGGTATCTAATTCCAGACATTACCACCGTCTAATTCCAGATATATTACTGGCATATAATTCCACACATTAAAAAATGGAGAACAAAAAGGTGGAGGGTAAAATAGGGAAAGATCAAGATCCACTTCCACCTAGTGCTGAAGCTGCTGCCACTAGTCAAGGCAGAGACAATTCAATGCCATCAACATTATGTAATGATTATACGATACATTATATATCATATCATTGTATGGTTGTAAAATACAACTTAAAAACTTTAATGAATAAATACATAAAGTAGCTTTTATGTAACCTTTTTAAACCTATTAGCATAGACCGAATCTCATCGTGTGTATAGGCCTTTAGTTCAACAACAGCATGGGACCAGTTAGTGTGTTTTGACCACTGCACAGCACCTGGTGTTATATAGTAAGCACCACTATGGCATAGTATACAGCATTATGGGCCTGATATGAGTGTGACCAGCGGTGATGTGGAATGCAGTAGGAGGTGCTGTTTAGCAAGCACCACTTCTATATTCACCATGCAGTATATTGTGTGAATATAGAAGTGTTGGCTGTGTTATGTATTAGAGTAATTATTGCAGCTCCCAGCTAAAATTGCAACAATGTAATTTAGTGACAAGCTGCAGAGATTAACCCTTTCTGTGGCTGCTGCACAACCTCTATTCATATCGCTGAATTCAATTAGGGAGATGTTCTCACCCCGCGAGCAAGCGCAGGTAAATGCCACACTTAAATGTATGGGTATGGTCTCCATAAAATGAGCGTAGCCTTGCAGGCAAAGACTACCTTACACCCCAGTTCTTGACCCTGCACCAACAGACCTCGGCCACCACAGGGAAAAAAGTACAGTAATTTCCACCATGTTAAGCCCCACACATTAATGCCCTTTGGAACATATTATGTCACTCACCACAATATCTGTGATACACTATGCCCTACAGTAAAGCTTCTAATTACTTTTACAAAAACTGCTCAACGCCAAGAGTTTCACGTGCTGGGTGTCATGCTCATTGCCAGGGGTTTCACTCTCTGGGTGTCATGCTCATTGCCAGGGGGAACGCAGTAGGAGGTGTTATATAGTAAGCACCACTATGGCATAGTATATAGCATTATATATATTGTGAGCACTGGTGATGTTGAGTGCAGTAGAGCTGCTGCTGGGTAATTACAATTTACTACAACCACCAATATATTCTGCTGCACTATATATATGCAAAGATAATTCTGCTGGGTAATTACAATTGACTACAACCACCAATATATTCTGCTGCACTATATCTATATTTGCAAAGCTAATTCTGCTGGGTAATTACAATTGACTACAACCACCAATATATTCTGCTGCACTATATCTATATATGCAAAGCTAATTCTGCTGAGTAATTACAATTGACTACAACCACCAATATATTCTGCTGCACTATATCTATATATGCAAAGCTAATTCTGCTGGGTAATGCAAATTGAAACATTATTGCATAGTATGTGATTTTGAAGTACTTTTTTAAAGTTTTGAATGATATAGAACCAGTTTAATCTTTGTGGAATGCCTGGTTGTTGTTTTTAAGGTAATTTATTGCCTGGCATTTGAGGTGGGGGGGGTTTGGTTACAGATTTCAATTATTGGTTTTACTTGTAATAGTCTTCTACTTAAGTCCAATGGTGTAGGCTGTGCAAAGCCGTTTGGCTGTGCATTTATTGATCCAAGCGTGCATTTTTATCAAAGCGTGATAAAATTGACACATAACAGCAGCGTTCAATCAGCGTTAATTTATCTTCAGCTGATATCGATTGTGAATTGACGTTTCTTCTCTTCTTGTCACCTACAGTTAATTACAATTGACTACAACCACCAATATATTCTGCTGCACTATATCTATATATGCAAAGCTAATTCTGCTGGGTAATGCAAATTGAAACATTATTGCATAGTATGTGATTTTGAAGTACTTTTTTAAAGTTTTGAATGATATAGACCCAGTTTAATCTTTGTGGAATGCCTGGTTGTTGTTTTTAAGGTAATTTATTGCCTGGCATTTGAGGGGGTGGGGTGTGGTTACAGATTTCAATTATTGGTTTCACTTGTAATAGTCTTCTACTTAAGTCCAATGGTGTAGGCTGTGCAAAGCCGTTTGGCTGTGCATTTATTGATCTAAGCGTGCATTTTTATCAAAGCGTGATAAAATTGACACATAACAGCAGCGTTCAATAAGCGTTAATTTATCTTCAGCTGATATCGATTGTGAATTGACGTTTCTTCTCTTCTTGTCACCTACAGGTAATTACAATTGACTACAACCACCAATATATTCTGCTGCACTATATCTATATATGCAAAGCTAATTCTGCTGGGTTATGCAAATTGAAACATTATTGCATAGTATGTGATTTTGAAGTACTTTTTTAAAGTTTTGAATGATATAGACCCAGTTTAATCTTTGTGGAATGCCTGGTTGTTGTTTTTAAGGTAATTTATTGCCTGGCATTTGAGGGGGTGGGGTGTGGTTACAGATTTCAATTATTGGTTTCACTTGTAATAGTCTTCTACTTAAGTCCAATGGTGTAGGCTGTGCAAAGCCGTTTGGCTGTGCATTTATTGATCTAAGCGTGCATTTTTATCAAAGCGTGATAAAATTGACACATAACAGCAGTGTTCAATCAGCATTAATTTATCTTCAACTGATATCAATTGTGAATTGACGTTTCTTCTCTTCTTGTCACCTACAGGTAATTACAATTGACTACAACCACCAATATATTCTGCTGCACTATATCTATATATGCAAAGCTAATTCTGCTGGGTAATGCAAATTGAAACATTATTGCATAGTATGTGATTTTGAAGTACTTTTTTAAAGTTTTGAATGATATAGACCCAGTTTAATCTTTGTGGAATGCCTGGTTGTTGTTTTTAAGGTAATTTATTGCCTGGCATTTGAGGGGGTGGGGTGTGGTTACAGATTTCAATTATTGGTTTCACTTGTAATAGTCTTCTACTTAAGTCCAATGGTGTAGGCTGTGCAAAGCCGTTTGGCTGTGCATTTATTGATCTAAGCATGCATTTTTATCAAAGCGTGATAAAATTGACACATAACAGCAGTGTTCAATCAGCATTAATTTATCTTCAGCTGATATCGATTGTGAATTGACGTTTCTTCTCTTCTTGTCACCTCCAGGTAATTACAATTGACTACAACCACCAATATATTCTGCTGCACTATATCTATATATGCAAAGCTAATTCTGCTGGGTAATGCAAATTGAAACATTATTGCATAGTATGTGATTTTGAAGTACTTTTTTAAAGTTTTGAATGATATAGACCCAGTTTAATCTTTGTGGAATGCCTGGTTGTTGTTTTTAAGGTAATTTATTGCCTGGCATTTGAGGGTGTGGGGTGTGGTTACAGATTTCAATTATTGGTTTCACTTGTAATAGTCTTCTACTTAAGTCCAATGGTGTAGGCTGTGCAAAGCCATTTGGCTGTGCATTTATTGATCTAAGCGTGCATTTTTATCAAAGCGTGATAAAATTGACACATAACAGCAGTGTTCAATCAGCGTTCAATCGAAGTGAAAAAGAAGGAAAACAGAAGCACACCAATCTAACAAAACAAAGAAAACTGAAGAACTAATAACAAATGTGAGTCACTTACTCCTCAGATCACTCACCTCCTGATTGTTGCATCTGATTACATAGCACAGAACTACCTTACTTGGACATTTCATAAACCATCCATTTCACCTACAAATGCCTGTATCTGTATTATTGTAATTTTGTTTTTTAAGCACAGCTGCACCAATGCAATTTTACCTGCAAACACTTAAAACATCTAACATAATTACCATTGCTTCTTAAACCTCTCACAATCCTTTCATTTCTTACACTCCAAATACATTTCTGCACCCACTTTATCTACGCTTTTGACTCATTTCATACTAAATCTACACCCCTTGAGCCTACACTGCTTTTCTCACCTGCATTTCTGCAATTCTTCTGCTCGGATTGCCTTACCGTCTCCTCTCCTACTTCCACTACTTCAACCTATTTACCTACTTAACACTATGTCAAGGTTTTCTTATACTCCCCACATCACTCAGTGTCTACCTAATAATGTATCTTTATCCTTCCCCCACTAGTCTCCTCCACCTCCTCCTCTCTCCCCTCCTCTGTCTCCCCTCCATCCCTCTGTTTCCTTCCCCCACCTTTCCTGTTACCCCACTTTCATTCACCTCTGCCCCATGGTCCTGCTACCCCACAACTCAGCCCTGCTCCCTCTCTCCCTTCCCTGTCACCTCCCCACACCCCCATCCACATCACACTGACCTCCCTCCCTGCCCACCTCCTGCAGTTTCCCCTCCTAGCTCAGGCACCCGTACCATCACTACTCTCTCATCATCCCTGCCCTCAAAGTTAATCCCACCTCATCGCTACAGCAACCCTGAAAATCTAATTCACATCTCTCCCACAAACTCATACCCCCTATCCTGTGCCCTCTGGAATGCCAGATCTGTTTGTAACAAACTGGTCCCCACTCATGACCTTTTCATTTCCAACTCCCTACACCTACTAGCCATTACTGAAACTTGGATTACGCCCTCTGACACTACTTCTGCTGCTGCTCTCTCTGCTGGGGGCCTTACATTCACACACACACCCCGACCTGGGGGTCGCCATGGGGGTGGTGTTGGGGTCCTTTTACCTTCTAGTTACTCCTACCAACTCATACCACCAGAACCATCCCTTATATTCTCTACATTTGAGGTCCACGCCATATGCCTCTTCCAACCAGTCCATCTTAGAGTAGCTGTCATTTACCGCCCCCCTGGCACTGCTTCCAAATTCATCGACAACTTTGCTTCCTGGCTTCCTCACTTCCTCTCTTCTGACATTCCCACCATTATCCTAGGCGATTTCAACATCCCTATTGACATCCCCACACAATCCCCTGCCTCTAAACTCCTTAACCTCACCTCTTCACTTGGTCTCTCCCAGTGGACCTCCTCACCCTCCCATGTGAATGGGAGCACACTGGATCTGGTCTTCACTCACCGCTGTGATATTTCTGATTTTTCCAACTCCCCATTTCCCCTCTCTGACCACCACCTGCTCTCCTTCAACCTATCTCTCTCGACTTCCCCATCTCTACCTCCTAAGGCTACCATCACTAAGCGTAACATTGAAGCTATTGACACCACATTCCTTTCCTCCCTGTTTGACTCACTTCTCTCTCCTATTCTCTCTCTCTCATGCCCTGAACAAGCCACTTCCACATACAATGCTTCCCTTACTTCTGCTCTTGACTCTGTTGCTCCACCAACGACTATTCACCCTTGCAAATTAACACCTCAACCCTGGCACACCAAATGCACCAGATATCTGCAAAAATGCTCATGTACTGCTGAGCGTCACTGGAGGAAATCACGCTCTAAGGCAGACTTCCTCCATTTCAAACTTATGCTCTCATCCTTCAGTGCTGCCCTTTCTCTTGCTAAACAGTCATACTTCAAGAACCTAATCTCCTCCCAGTCTTCCAACCCCCGGCGCCTCTTTGCCACTCTCAACTCACTCCTCTGCCCACCTCCACCTCATCTCCCTTCCTCACTCTCTGCTCTTGACTTTGCCACTTACTTCACATCCAAAATTGACTCCATACGTCAGGACATCACATCACACCAGACTATCAGTAACCAGCCTTCTCCCATCCCTTACCAACCCTCCCCATCCCTCGCACCAACTCTGTCATCTTTCTCCCATGCATCTGGAGAGGAAGTCATGGCCCTCATTCGTTCCTGTCCCCTCACCACTTGACCCTATCCCCTCCCGCCTCCTTTGCCACCTCTCTTCTTCTGCTTGTTCCCATCTTTCCCACCTTCTCAATCTCTCCCTCTCATCAGGCACTGTCCCCTCTGCCTTCAAGCACGCTCTCATCTCTCCTATTCTTAAAAAACCTACCCTTGATCCAAACACTCTCTCCAACTACCGACCCATCTCTCTCCTCCCTTTTGCCTCCAAACTCCTTGAGCGTATTGTCTACAACCGCCTTACTTCCTTTCTTTCCTCACACTCACTGCTTGACCCATTCCAGTCTGGCTTCCGTCCTCTCCACTCCACTGAAACTGCCCTTACAAAAGTATGCAATGACCTCCATGCTGCTAAATCTAAGGGACACTACTCTCTACTTATTCTACTTGATCTCTCTGCTGCTTTTGACACTGTAGACCATCCTCTCCTACTGCAAATCCTTCACTCCATTGGTCTGCGTAACACTGCCCTCTCTTGGTTGTCGTCCTACCTTTCTGACCGTTCATTCTCTGTCTCCTCTCATGACTCCACCTCCCCCTCACTTCCACTAACTGTAGGGGTACCCCAAGGTTCTGTCCTTGGTCCTCTTCTCTTCTCTCTCTATACGTCCTCACTAGGTAAGCTCATTAGTTCTTTTGGTTTCCAATATCATCTCTATGCTGATGACACTCAAATCTATCTTTCCTCTCCAGACCTCTCCCCTACTCTCCTCACTCGTATCTCCAACTGTCTCTCTGCTATCTCTTCCTGGATGTCCCAGCGCTTTCTTAAACTTAACATGTCTAAGACCGAGCTGATCATCTTCCCTCCCTCCCGCATAATCTCACCTCCTACAATCTCATTATCTATTGATGGCACTACTATCTTCTCTACCCCCCAAGCACGCTGTCTTGGAGTAATCCTTGACTCCTCCCTCTCCTTCAAACCACACATTCAGCACCTCTCACAAACCTGCCGTTTTCATCTAAAAAATATTTCCAGGATCAGACTTTTTCTGACCCAGGATGCTACTAAGACTCTTATCCACTCACTGGTCATCTCCAGACTGGACTGCTGTAATCTCTTCCTGACTGGCATTCCTGACAAATACCTCTCTCCACTCCAATCTATCCTCAATGCTGCTGCCCGGCTCATTTTCCTCACCAAACGCACTACGTCCACCTCTCCTCTCTTACTAGTCCTTCACTGGCTCCCCTTCCCTTTCAGAATCCATTTCAAGCTTCTCACACTTGCTTACAAAGCCCTCACCCACTCCTCTCCCATCTACATCTCTGATCTTATCTCGCTTTACACTCCCACCCGTCCTCTTCGCTCTGCTAATGCACACCGACTCTCCTGCCTACGGATTACTTCCTCCCACTCCTACCTCCAAGATTTTTCACGTGCTGCACCACTTCTCTGGAATTCCCTACCTCTCCCCCTCAGACTCTCCACCTCTCTACAAAACTTCAAACGGGCTCTCAAGACCCACTTCTTCACCAAACCCAGCCAAATCTCATCCTAAACCTCTGTTCCATGCTCTCTATGTACCCCATCTGTCTCACCCCTGTCTGTCTACCCCTCCCTTTAAGAATGTAAGCTCTCACGAGCAGGGCCCTCTTCCCTCATGTGCTTACTCTTTTCTTACTTTAATAATCTTCAGCTGCACCAAATCCATCAGTCTTCTGCCACCTGATACTTATTCCAGTGTCATCTGCTGATGTAGCTATGTTTATTTACCCTGTACTTGTCCTATATTGTCGTCAACTGTAAGTTGCTGTTTTCCTGTTTGATTATTTGTTTATGTACTCTGTAATTGGGCACTGCGGAACCCTTGTGGCGCCATATAAAGAAAGGATAATAATAATAATAAATAATATAATATTTAGCAGTACGGTACAGTAGGCCACTGCTCTACCTACCTCTGTGTCGTCAAGTATACTATCCATCCATACCTGTGGTGCATTTTAGAAAAAAACATGTCTCGGCAGAGCAATCTATAAATCCATCATTTTTCAGACAGCAACAGTGGGTATTGTAATAGTCACCCAATCCATCACTTTTATAGGGTTACATGCACCCACATGCTACAGACTGTCTCAATAATTTTACTGTCACGCTGTGTGTGTTTGTGTTTTTATTTGGGTATTTTTTGTTGTTGTAGAACTACAGGTACCAGCAAGCCCGTTATTTCCCCGCCTGCTGGTACTTGAGGTTCTCCAAGTACCAGCAAGCGGGGGAGGCTTGCTGGGCCTTGTAGTTCCACAACGAAAAAACAATATTCTTTTTTTACACACATGGCTATCAGCCCGGCACCCACCACCCAGGGGTGCTGGGGACAGCCTCGGGCTTCACCCCTGGCCCTTGGGTGCCTCGAGGGGAGGAACCTCTTGATTTAAGGGCCTACATAAAAGTGTCCCCCGGCTGTGGCATTATCTCTCTGGCTAGAGGAGCCCGGTGCTGGTTTTAAAAATATGGGGGACCCCTACATCTATTGTCCCACGTATTTTTGGAACCTGGACCGGTCTAAGAGCCCGGTGCTAGTTGTCTAAATACGGGGAACCCCTGTCCAATTTTTCCCCCAGTATTTAAATAACCAGGACCGGCTCAAAGAGCCCGAGGCTGGTTATACTAAGGAGGGGGGACCTCACGCATTTTTTTTAACCCATTCAGACCCTTCTCCTTTAAGTTAATGGAAGCCCTGGACAACAAAATTGCATTCATGTCCTCCTCCCTCACCCTTCCCAGTCCCAAACACTCATTTTTTTTTTCTTTAAAAATGTATAATATATAACGAGAACAATGAGCAGGCAGGCAGCGGGCATTGGCGGCATCGGACTGAGATAGAAATTAGTGGTGGAGGGCTGGGTCAGTTGATTGTGGGCGAGTTTGTAAGCCATTGGCGGTGGCAGCGGGTATCGGCTCAGAGGCAGTAGCGGGCATTGGCTAAGGGTCATCGGCAGGATTCGGCGGACATTATGGCTGTAGTGCCTCACTAGCCACTGACCTCACTGCACGCCACTGTGGGACAGATGTAACATGCAGAGAGAGGTAGATTTGGGAGGGGGAATGTCCTAGCATAACTGTTAATTGCAGTGTAATACTGTAATTCAGCTGTGCAGCATTTGTGGCTAAATGTCAAAGAAGCCAGTATTTACCCTGCATGCAAAACAATAAATGTATTTGAACATACCTCCCAACTATCCCAATTTTTGCAGGACAGTCACTTTTTTGGGGAATGTCCAGCTAACCCAAACAACCCCCCCCCTTCCCATGGGGAAGGGGGGGGGGGTGGAAGGCTCCCTGTAGCTTGTTGCTCTGCAAATATGCACATTGTGGGTAATTCAGACCTGATCGCTAGGGTGTGTTTTTTGCATCCCTGTAATCAGGTAGTTGCCGCCTACAGCGGAAGGGAAAATTTGCTGTGCAGGTGTGTGATCACATGTGCACAAGAGCTGCACAGCTCAGCACTTACTCAGCCATTGAGGTGACGTCACAAATCCTCCCACAAAACGCCGGGTCCCTCCAGTGTTTTTCCGGACACTCCCTAGAAACATTCAGTTGCCACCCACACAAACACCCTCTTCTTGTCAATCTTCTTGTGATCTCCGGACCGTCGCACTTACGCATTGTGGCGCATACGCATGTGCAGTGCAGACCAGATTGCCCGCTGGCTGAAAATAAATTGAAGCGATCTGGTCTGAATAAGCCTCAATGTCTATTCACGGGAGACAGAGGGGCTGGGGCATGGCCAGCAGCTCACAGAGCACCTATAATGACAAAAATGGGAGACATGGCTCATGATCGCGATATACCTGCGAAGGTACGCCCTCTACTGATTGACAGGCAGAGGCATTCGCATTTTCTGCGGGGCACCCGGAGAAAATGTAGGCACACGCACAGGATGGACCCTGCGTATATGCCCCCATCCTCTTCATAGTTTTTGCGGTTGGAACGCGTATTACGATCCAAACTGAATTAGGCCCTATGTCTTATATACACGAGCAGTGTGAAAACATCAATCGATGGGGGTAATTCCAAGATGATCGCAGCAGGAATTTTGTTAGCAGTTGGGCAAAACCATGTGTACTGCAGGGGAGGCAGATATAACATGTGCAGAAAGAGTTAGATTTGGGTGAGTTATTTTGTTATGTAAATACTGACTGCTTTATTTTTACACTGCAAATTAGATTGCAGATTGAACACACCACACCCAAATCTAACTCTCTCTGCACATGTTAAATCTGCCTTCCCTGCAGTGCACATAGGTGGTCATTCCGAGTTGTTCGCTCGGTAATTTTCTTCGCATCGCAGCGATTTTCCGCTTAATGCGCATGCGCAATGTTCACACTGCGACTGCGCCAAGTAAATTTGCTATGCAGTTAGGAATATTACTCACGTTTTTTTCATCGTTCTGGTGATCGTAATGTGATTGACAGGAAGTGGGTGTTTCTGGGCGGAAACAGGCCGCTTTAGGGGCGTGTGGGAAAAAATGCTACCGTTTCTGGGAAAAACGCGGGAGTGGCTGGAGAAACGGAGGAGTGTCTGGGCGAACGCTGGGTGTGTTTGTGACGTCAAACCAGGAACGACAAGCACTGAACTGATCGCACTGGCAGAGTAAGTCTCGAGCTACTCAGAAACTGCACAGAGATGTCTTATCGCAATATTGCAAATCTTTCGTTCGCAATTTTAAGATGCTAAGATTCACTCCCAGAAGGCGGCAGCTTAGCGTGTGCAATGCTGCTAAAAGCAGCTTGCGAGCGAACAACTCGGAATGAGGGCCATGGGGGGTAATTCTGAGTTGATCGCAGCAGGATTTTTGTTAGCAGTTGGGCAAAACCATGTGCACTGCATTTACGAACAGATGATTTTTTTATATAAATTTTAAAATGTTAGTAAATGTGTGTGTTTTTTTCAACCTGGAAGCCCAACATCGATTAAGATCGATCTTAAATAGACCCCTGGGTTTTAAGGATAACCATGGTTGAGTCCAATGGTTAATTCACATTGACCGAAGTTCTAATTAAGTCACCTGTGCTCAAGCATGATATCCTTAAAATCTGGATTGCAATGACAGCATTTTGGAACTATGCCTAAGGGTTTAATTTTTACATTTATCCACTGACAATAAATCTACCTACAATATCCCTGTAACTGTTATGATTACAGTATTTCACTAAATAATTTAATTTGCTGAACCTTCTGTAAAAAGAAATATTAAGCTGCTGTAATTCCCAGATGCAGCAAATTTGTTAGCTAGTGGGCAAAACCATGTGCACTGCAGGGATGGGGGGGGGGGGGGGGCAGATATAACATTTGCAGAGAGATTTAGGTGGGTTATATTGTTTGTGTGCAGGGTAAATACTGGCTGTTTTGCTTTTACACTGCAATTTAGATTTCAGTTTGAACACACCGCACCAAAATCTAACTCTCTCTGCACATATTATACACCCCCCCCCCCCCTGCAGTGTACATGGTTTTAGCTAATAAATTTGCTGCTGTGATCAGATCTGAGTTAAGCCCTATGTATTTGGCACTGGCAAAGGGTTAGAGGCCTTGCTGTAGAGCTCACACCTTTCTTATCATGCATTGTAATATTTCCTATGTCCTGATGTTGTGCTCTCTGCTCCATCCAAGTAAACAGCAATGTAGCATGGCTATCAAAGAGCGTGAAGATTGCAGATTTCCTGGGATTAATGCTAAGGAATGCTATTCCAGAGGCTGCTGCTTTAATTCAAGTGTCACTGGGGTTAAATGGTGTTTTTACCTTAAAAACACAGGTAGAGTATATAGTACAGTGGTAAAGTGGGAGCATGTAGTGCTATTGATTACAGATTTGATGGAGCTTAAACATGGATAAGGTCCATGGCTCTAAGAGTTTATCTTGTGTATCCTTTATTCTTAGTCATGGTCAGATAAGATTAGAAAATACCATTTAAGTGGAAATTTCCTGTTAGCTGTTTTTCAGTTTGCTCAACTGTCTGATTAACTGGTCCTAAAAAAGGACCAAAGGAGCTAAATTGCCCTGTGATCTAGCTAAATTGCCCCAGTTAAAAAAAAAAAAACTAAGCTGCTGTAATTCCTGGATGTTTCCTTACTGCATCAACAGGAAGTGACAAGAAACAATGTAATGTGGAACCGTACAGCAGAAGGGATTGCGGCTACCCCACAATAAGTGCAGCGGAATGTAAGAAGAGGAATTGTTGCTTTGACTGCAGCATTCCCGGGGTTAACTGGTGTTTCTTCAAGTCACAAGGTATGGAGCTGCTGTATAGTTACTCGCAAGTCAGTAGTTGTATGATGCTCACACCTGTTAAGCTGGATACACACAGAATGCCCTACACAGGGGGTGAAATGAGCGCCCCCCCCACCCCCCGTATGCTCAGCACACATCACGCTGTGCTGAGCGGGGGGAGAGATGTGTGCTGAGCAGTTCGCTCAGCACACATCTCTCCCCAAAATCGGGCCGTGAATACGGACCTTTAAACTGGATCCACACTTAGATTATCTGTCCAATTTTTTTTTCTAGTTGAAACAAAATTATGCTAATATGTGGCAGCAAATGACAATTGACCATTTGCTCACAAACACTGGAAAACATCCAAAAATTTATATAAATTGGTTAAATCCATTTCATTTAGCTAATTTATCCAAACTACCTTTATTGTATCTCTGTGGGTGAATGATGTGTGGGTCAGTGTTGAGGGTGGTGGAGGAGATGGGAAATAGGCACAGCAGGGTGTGGACAGTCAAATAGTGTGCTTAGAGGTTCAGAGTCATTGTATGAGACTCTGGCAACAGTGACTTGATGAGTCTGGTGTCCATAGGGTGGGACGCATTAACCTTTTTATGCTATTGAAATAGTTCTCCTCCTGACCGACGCAGTTCCTTGCTCCGAGGTTGGTGTATTGTCCTGTTGCAGCGCCTCTCCACTGTGGTCACAGTGAGCTGTGTGGCGTTGCTGGCGCATGCCAATCTCCCCCCAACCTCCCTCTTGCATTTCAGACCTACGTACGCATGATGGGATCTTGTATGATATGCGCGTGTGCTGTAGAGATGAAAGTGGGGGTGAGGAGGCAGATCGTGAGATGGGGAAACTTTGTGGACTGTTAGCGAAGGGGAGCACTGGGCAATCTGAGTTGCAAAGAGGGCAGCAGAAGAGGTTATTGCATGTGCACTGGTGACAGGTCCATCCTTGGTGGCCAGCCTCAGTGGTAAAGGGGTACATGAGCTAGTGTCCCTTGGCCAGCCATGTACCATGGCCACCTCCCTACCTCCTATATATTCTCCCTGATCTGTCACTTTGTTACGGTCTGCTGCTGGCACTGGTGTATCGTCCTGCAGTTGCCGTCTCCGCCCATTGCTGTGACTTCCCCCAGAGTTAGCCACACAGAGTGACAGATCTGGGAAAATATATAGGCGATCATTACTTTCACTTGCAGCCTACCTTATTTTTTGCAGCCTAGCATGCTCCTGACCCCTTCTCTCACTAATACTTATACAACATTCATGAACTCATCTTAAGGTTTCTTTATTATTCAGTCACACTGTCTTGGATCCAAACCATTTCCTGTGGCATTGCAGTCAAACAATTGAGCTATTTACCCTTGCATAGAAAGGTATAATCTAAGCTAGAGAATTCTATTTGGAGCTCACCTTGTACTTTGTGAAGAAATAATCAGCTTTGTGGCTGAGCAGATATATGGAGTGTGTGGCTTCACACTGCATTGATCTGCTGAGTTGCAATGCTAATAATTTTTTTTTTTGCAAAGTACCAATAGCTTCATTGTGAAGGTGGAAAGAAGGGTGTTACGGCATGGAATGTACAAACTGCGAGACCCTGCTGGTAGCGCCTTTGTCTATTTAGTAGGAAGGGCACGTAACAGCCGGGGGGCAATGGAGGAAGCCCCTTTAGGGCTGGAGCCCGGCGGCAACTGACTCCGTTGTCTCTGGCAGTTCCGCCCCTGGACTAGAGGAATGGTCAAGAACATGGCAACATTTAATGCCAAAAAATGCAAAATCATACACGTCTCAAAAATGCAAAGGCTAACTATAATATTAAGGGCATTATAATGGCAAGAGGAAAGCTATCTAAGTATTACTATTTCAGGTAAGCAATGTAACAAAGCAATAGGAAAGGCAAGTCAGATGCTTGTTTGCATAGGTTAAAGAACCAGTAGCAGAAAAAAGTAATACAGGTTGAGCATCCCATATCCAAATATTCAGAAATACGGAATATTCCGAAATACGGACTTTTTTGAGTGAGACTGAGATAGTGAAACCTTTGTGTTTTGATGGCTCAGTGTACACAAACTTTGTTTAATACTCAAAGTTATTAAAAATATTGTATTAAATGAACTTCAGACTGTGTGTATAAGGTGTATATGAAACATAAATGAATTCTGTGAATGTACACACACTTTGTTTAATGCACAAAGTTATAAAAAATATTGGCTAAAATGACCTTCAGGCTGTGTGTATAAGGTGTATATGAAACATAAATGCCTTCTGTGCTTAGATTTAGGTCCCATCACCATAATATCTCGTTATGGTATGCAATTATTCCAAAATACAGAAAAATCCGATATCCAAAATTCCTACAGCCGTACATTGCCGCTCTCATACATCCGCACACTGCCACTCTCATATATCCGCACACTGCCGCTCACATCTATACATACATAGCCTCCATACATCTACACATCCAATCCCCGCGCAAGGGAACACTGAAATCACTATCACTTTTCCCCGGGGTGTGACCACAGCCAGCCACTACTCCGGCCACCTTCTTGTGACACCAAAATGCATCTTACCTATCATCAGGGTGGTGCTGCTGCTGGGGGCAGGTTGCTGCCTCAGTCTCCTAGTTGGTGCTGCGATTGGAGGGGGTACTGCTTCCCTGTGCTGCCACTGTCTCCCGGATCATCGTGCCGCTGGCTGAATTGCAGCTTGACGCTACTGCTGCCGGGAGTAACAGCTTCCTGACTGTTGTTGCTGGTGGCTGCCTACTGCTCATTGCCGCCGGAACACTGACCGGCTCGGCAGTGATGCTGGCGGAGGAGTAGTGGCGGTGGGGTGGTGCCTGCTCCCTTCCCTCGAGCATGCCGTAGTGTAAAAAAATAAATAATAGAGAGCATACCAGGGTGAGAGTCTGTATGGATCACAGTGATTACACGGGGCACAGCATAAGGACACCTTGCTGTGAGGGGCTCTGCCCACACAGATTGCTGCACCCTCTCTGATGTCAGCCGCTGCCCTCTCGTTCTCTGGGCGGCCAGTTCCAGTGTGAGGTAGGAGAGGAAGAGAACACACAGGTGTTAGGCGCCGTGGTCCGCGATGTCCTCGCGGCCCGGCGCCTAGCAACTAGGGATGCCGAGCGTGCTAGCCGCCGGCTCCCTAGCAACGCTAGGACGCCGGGCGCGCTGAGCCGCCTGGACCCTAGCAACGGGGACGCCACGGACGGACTGCGCTCCCCTTGCAGGGTCAATCAAGTGAACTACACACACACACTTGTCTTCTGGTCGTGCAGCAAGGCAGCTGCACGGCATTGTGCTAATCAGGCTCTGAACTTCTGATTGAAGGACTCCCTGCTAAATACCTTCTCAGTGCTTCACACAGACGCCGGTAATAGCTTCCTGCATGCTGCTTTGGTTTGCTGACGTCTGTTCCAGTTCTGCTGTGTCCGGTCATTCCTGTCCTCAGAGTTCCTGAATCTTAGTGTTGTCATCTCTTCCCAAGGAGTCTTCCAGTCCTCATTTACCCGCAACAGTCGCTAGAGGATCTCGTGTGGTTTTCGTGAGTGGCGGCTCTGCCGCGTGCTGCGGCCTAGGCCGCTTTATTTTGTATTCTGTGTTGGTGCATTTGCGGAGGTTTACGCTCCCACACTCCTCTCCGGAACTCGCCGGTGCCGGGTAGAAGAGTGGACAAGTGGGTATTTTGGTTGTCCTTTTCCCTGGCGGTTTTCCGCATATACTCTAGTTTAAAGTTAGTTTTGAGCCCCTGGCTTTGTTGTTTAGTAGAGGGCCCCTTGTTATCACCCTGTCTCGGATTTCTCTTTGTCTCCCATTAAGACCTGAGGGGGCATCGGAGTTGGGCAGACGTAATCCGCCCTTCAAACGCGGCTGCCATGGGCCCAAGCAACCATAGTCTCGCAAGAGATTTCTGACAGCACGGGCGAGACAACGGAGATAGGGCGCCAGGGGCTATTCCCGTTCCCACTCCCTTTCCAAGCATTACGTTCCAGTACTCAGGTCCTTGCTATAAGATATCCCCAGACCAGAGTATTGGAATCATAACAGGAGAGCAGCCCTGATATATAACAGAGGTGGAAGTTCTATAGGCAGCAGAGACGGAGACCAGCCAGCCAGTCTCCCAGTGCCCTGATCACTACACGCCGCCAGCACAGCATTACAGGAGGGTCCTATAGTGCTGCCCTGAGCTAACAGGTGTGTGTACCAGTGTGCTGCGCCCTGGTGTCTCTGAGAGGGGTGAGGTCACCGTGCCGCTTTAGTATATGGCTTTTCCTTAGTACTGTAAGTTACAGCCCTGCACTAGTAGTGGCAACTCTGCCCTATGTGAACCTGTGAGGTTATTTTCCTATTTACAGAATAACCGGGGAGAAGGCGGCCATATTGCGGCTCTCAAGAGAAGGCACTCTAGTACACCCCCTGCTGGCGGCCACTGCGCAGGCGCAACAAATTGAAATGCCCGATCTCTATAATGGGGCATATTTCTCTTAATTAAAAAAAACCTGTAACTTTCTGAAAAACCACAACCCCAAAAGGCACTTCACAGGGACATGCTCTATCTAATAAAACAAACCCCAAGTCATATATATATATATATATATATATATATATATATATATATATATATAAAATAAGATTTTACTCACCGGTAAATCTATTTCTCGTAGTCCGTAGTGGATGCTGGGACTCCGTAAGGACCATGGGGAATAGCGGCTCCGCAGGAGACTTGGCACAACTAAAGAGAGCTTTAGGACTACCTGGTGTGCACTGGCTCCTCCCCCTATGACCCTCCTCCAGACCTCAGTTAGGATACTGTGCCCGGAAGAGCTGACACTAAGGAAGGATTTTGAATCCCGGGTAAGACTCATACCAGCCACACCAATCACACCGTACAACTCGTGATATTATACCCAGTTAACAGTATGACAACAACGGAGCCTCTGCACAGATGGCTCTCAACAATAACCCTTTTGTTAACAATAACTATGTACAAGTACTTGGGATGGGCGCCCAGCATCCACTACGGACTACGAGAAATAGATTTACCGGTGAGTAAAATCTTATTTTCTCTGACGTCCTTAGTGGATGCTGGGACTCCGTAAGGACCATGGGGATTATATCAAAGCTCCCAAACGGGAGGGAGAGTGCGGATGACTCTGCAGCACCGAATGAGCGAACTCCAGGTCCTCCTCAGCCAGGGTGTCAAACTTGTAAAATCTTGCAAATGTGTTTGACCCCGACCAAGTAGCAGCTCGGCAAAGTTGTAAAGCAGAGACCCCTCGGGCAGCCGCCCAAGAAGAGCCCACCTTCCTCGTGGAATGGGCTTTTACTGATCTAGAATGCGGCAGTCCCGCCGCAGAATGACAGTCCTGTACCACAAATCTGAGGTACTCCTGGTGAGGAGAGTAAATGGGGACATGCAGGTAAGCATCCTTGATGTCCAGTGATACCATGTAATCCCCTTCCTCCAGGCTTGAGATAACCGCCCTGAGCGATTCCATCTTGAACTTGAACCGTTTTATATACGTGTTCAAAGATTTTAAATTTAAAATGGGTCTCACCGAACCGTCCGGTTTCGGTACCACAAACATTGTGGAATAGTAACCCCTTCCTTGTTGAAGGAGGGGTACCTTGACTATCACCTGCTGCAAATACAGCTTGTGAATTTGCCTCTATCACAGCCTCCCTGTCCAAGGGAGATGTTGGCAAGGCAGATTTTAGGAAACGGCGAGGGGGAGACGTCTCGAATTCCAGCTTGAATCCCTGAGACACTACTTGTAGAATCCAGGGATCCACCTGTGAGCAAGCCCACTGATTGCTGAAGCACTTGAGACGGGCCCCCACCGCACCTGGCTCCACCAGTGGAGCCCCAGCGTCATGCTGTGGACTTAGCGGAAGCGGGGGAGGACTTTTGTTCCTGGGAACTGGCTGTATATATATATATATATATATATATATATATGCACACACACTCATGTATATACATGTATACACAACAAATACACGTATGTACATGTTTATGTATGTATAATACACTGATAGAGTACATTATATTTATGAATTAATTGCTTCCCGATTCTGCAGCAGCATCATCAGCACCATCAGTGTTACTCACAGTCACTTCACACTGACTGCTGCACAACACATCACTTAATTTCCGGGCCGCCCGCCACCTGGTGAAGAGACATGGGAGATGAAGGACCAGCAGTGCCACGTTGAGCGGAAGTATTGTGAATTAGTTACCCACACACTCCTTGTGACACCTGCTCCCCGTCTGCCCTCCCACCCGCCGCCTGCCATCCGGAACCCGCACTGACAAGTAAGTCTCAGCAGAATGTGTCTGCCGGCGGCTCCCAGTCCCCCCTAGAAGAACACTGCCAGTGGTGTGGCAGCCGCGGCACACTAGGACTGAGAGACCGCAGCGGGAGGAAAGCACGGGTGGGCGGGAGCAGGGCCGGCTCCAGGCCTACTAGCACCCTGAGCGAGAAAATGTAAAAGCGCCCCCCCCCCCCCCATGCGCGCGCCGAAGGCGCGCGCGCTCCCGGAAAAGTGGGTGTGGCCTCTGGAAAAGTGAGCGTGGACTCGTAACTTCATATCATCAAACTGTAAAAATATTTTCACACAATTAGCAGCCTTACACATAGCCACAGTAGTGTTCCTTACACACAATGTCTCCAGTATAGTGCCAGATACACATAATGTGCAGTGCCAGATAGACATGACATGCCTCCCAGCAGTGCCAGATAGACATGACATGCCTCCCAGCAGTGCCAGCTACACATGACATGCCCCGCAGCAGTGCCAGCTACACATGACATGCCCCGCAGCAGTGCCAGCTACACATGACATGCCCCCCAGCAGTGCCAGCTACACAGGATAGTGTTCACTTTTTAGGGCATGGTGCTGATCACAGGGAGGGCACATTTTTAAGTTAGGAGGGCAAAATGATGTACATACTGCTTGTTGTTCCCACACCTATATGTCAAAGCATGGACAGTGCGCGCCGAAGGCGCGCAGCAAAAATTAATGGGAGTTACTTCGTGGGGAAGGTACGTGGCCACATAATAGTGGCAATTTGCATTACACCACACAGTAGTGCAGCTAATACACACTGCACCAGGTAGAACCTCCTATACACTTTGCGCCAGGCACAGCACTGAGACACATTGCCTAGCCACAGACGCCTAGCGGGAACACTACATGACATGCCCCCCAGCAGTGCCAGCTACACGTGACATGCCCCCCAGCAGTGCCAGCTACATAAATGGCCACACAGTGCCAGATATGCACCCACAGTTCAGATACATAAATGCCCCCAAAGTGCCAGATACATAAGTGCCTCCACAGTGCAGATATGCCCCCCACAGTGCCAGATACATGATGCCCCCGCAGTGCCAGATACATAAGTGCCCACACAGTGCCAGATATAAAAATGCCCACACAGTGCCAGATATGTCCCCACTGTGCCATATATAAAAATGCCCGCACAGTGCCAGATATGCCACCACAGGGCCAGATACATAAATCCCCCCAGTGCCAGATACATAAATGCCCACATATTGCCAGATGCATAAGTGCCCACACAGTGCCAGATGCATTATTGCCCCCCACAGTGTCAGATACATTAATGCCCCCAGTGCCAGATATGCCCCCACAGTGCCATATACATAATGCCCCCACAGTGCAGATATGCCCCCACAGTGCCAGAAACATAATGCCCCCACAGTGCAGCTATGCCCCCACAGTGCCAGATATATAATGCCCCCACAGTGCAGATATGCCCCCACAGTGCCAGATATATAATGCCCCCACAGTGCAGATATGCCCCCACAGTGCCAGATACATAATGCCCCCACAGTGCAGATATGCCCCCACAGTGCCAGAAACATAATGCCCCCACAGTGCAGCTATGCCCCCACAGTGCCAGATATATAATGCCCCCACAGTGCAGATATGCCCCCACAGTGCCAGATACATAATGCCCCCACAGTGCAGATATGCCCCCACAGTGCAAGAAACATAATGCCCCCACAGTGCCAGATATATAATGCCCCCACAGTGCAGATATGCCCCCACAGTGCCAGATATATAATGCCCCCACAGTGCAGATATGCCCCCACAGTGCCAGATATATAATGCCCCCACAGTGCAGATATGCCCCCACAGTGCAAGAAACAATGCCCCCACAGTGCAGCTATGCCCCCACAGTGCCAGATATATAATGCCCCCACAGTGCAGATATGCCCCCACAGTGCCAGATATATAATGCCCCCACAGTGCAGATATGCCCCCACAGTGCAAGAATCAATGCCCCCACAGTGCAGCTATGCCCCCACAGTGCCAGATATATAATGCCCCCACAGTGCAGATATGCCCCCACAGTGCCAGATATATAATGCCCCCACAGTGCAGATATGCCCCCACAGTGCCAGATATATAATGCCCCCACAGTGCAGATATGCCCCCACAGTGCCAGATATATAATGCCCCCACAGTGCAGATATGCCCCCACAGTGCCAGATACATAATGCCCCCACAGTGCAGATATGCCCCCACAGTGCCAGAAACATAATGCCCCCACAGTGCAGCTATGCCCCCACAGTGCCAGATATATAATGCCCCCACAGTGCAGATATGCCCCCACAGTGCCAGATACATAATGCCCCCACAGTGCAGATATGCCCCCACAGTGCAAGAAACATAATGCCCCCACAGTGCCAGATATATAATGCCCCCACAGTGCAGATATGCCCCCACAGTGCCAGATATATAATGCCCCCACAGTGCAGATATGCCCCCACAGTGCCAGATATATAATGCCCCCACAGTGCAGATATGCCCCCACAGTGCAAGAAACAATGCCCCCACAGTGCAGCTATGCCCCCACAGTGCCAGATATATAATGCCCCCACAGTGCAGATATGCCCCCACAGTGCCAGATATATAATGCCCCCACAGTGCAGATATGCCCCCACAGTGCAAGAATCAATGCCCCCACAGTGCAGCTATGCCCCCACAGTGCCAGATATATAATGCCCCCACAGTGCAGATATGCCCCCACAGTGCCAGATATATAATGCCCCCACAGTGCAGATATGCCCCCACAGTGCCAGATATATAATGCCCCCACAGTGCAGATATGCCCCCACATGAATAAACATAATGCCCCCACAGTGCCAGATATATAATGCCCCCACAGTGCAGATTTTAACTTACATGGCATTGTCACTGCGGACTGCGGTGCTGGGAGCCGGGAGGGGGAGTACTGCTGTGGGCCCAGGCAGGCAGGCGGGCGGGCGGCTGGACGGATGAACGATTCCGTCTGCGCTGCGCGGCGCCGGCGTCTAACGTCAGACGCCGGCGCCGCACAGCGCGCTGCGCGCACACACACACAGTTTGAAGGCTGGCTCCAGGCAGGAATATGGCGGCCGCAGCGTGCGGCGCCCTAAAAGAGTGGCGCCCCGCGCGGCCGCTCCAGTCGAACATGCCTGGAGCCGGCCCTGGGCGGGAGGAGAGCATAGGCGGACATCACCACGTCACATTGCAAGGTGACACCAGTCCCCCCAGTGAGGCCGCTGACGAATGCACTCAGCATTGTATTAGCAGCAGGCAGAGGGGGGGCGGGCGCAGCGGTGGTGGGAGGTACGGAAATGAGCTACAGGCTAGGCTCCACCGATCACACACTCAGCGATCACTGTGCCACAGCAAGCGTGGCGTGCAGCGGTGCTGGACATTAGGGAGTGCCTGTGCGCACCAGGCACCCCCTGTACGCACGCCTATGCGCTACCACCCCCCATATGCCACACTACATCACTATGCTATAGCCCTCCCATATGCTGCACTTCATAGTTACACTATACCCCCCATACAACATACTACATCACCACACTACACTACTCACAATAAAATTAAAACATCCCAGTTCCTCATTCTTAATGAGCTCACGTGAGTTCTCTCCCCAACAGAGCTCCAGACCAAGTAACAATGAAGACACCAGCAGCGTGTAGGGGGCAGGCCTGGTCCACTTGTCAGGAGAGAGCAGTCACTGGAGGGTAAGAAGGGGGCGGGGCCTAGTCCTACAGACGGGAGAGAGCACAGACAGGAGAGAGCAAGGTACAGGGGTAGAAGGGGACGGCTGATGTGAAGAAGGGGGCGGGGCCTATTCTTGCATCCTTTCAAAATTCGACTTTTTAAAATTCGACATTTGACAAATTCGACTTTTCTGCAATGGTACAAATGCGGCAATTCAACAAAAGTATATTCAATTGAAGTTTGTAAATTCGACAACAGTGCTTTTAAACAGTAAATTCGTCATTTTCAATCCGCCACACTTTGCAGGCGGAATCTAATAAAAAATAATATTTTTTTGGGGTAATAGCATATCTATTTATATTAGAAGGGATTAGGTACTTGGTTTGTCTTTTTTGGAGGCACAAGTATTATTTATATATTTTTTTAAAGATTATTATTATTATTTTTTTTTTTAAATGGAATGTGAAAAACCCGGAAAAGAAAAATTGCGTGGGGTCCCCCCTCCAAAGCATAACCAGCCTCGGGCTCTTCGAGCCGGTCCTGGTTCTAAAAATCCGGGGGAAAAACGGACAGGGGATCCCCCGTATTTTTAAAACCAGCTCCGGGCTCTGCGCCTGGTGCTGGTGCAAAAAATACGGGGGACAAAAAGAGTAGGGTCCCCCATTATTTTTACACCAGCATCGGGCTCCACTAGCTGGACAGATAATGCCACAGCCGGGGGTCACTTTTATACAGTGCCCTGCGGCCGTGGCATTAAATATCCAACTAGTCACCCCTGGCCGGGGTACCCTGGGGGAGTGGGGACCCCTTCAATCAAGGGGTCCCCCCCCCCAGCCACCCAAGGGCCAGGGGTGAAGCCCGAGGCTGTCCCCCCCATCCAAGGGCTGCGGATGGGAGGCTGATAGCCTTGAGAAAATTGAAAGAATATTGTTTTTTCCAGTAGTACTACAAGTCCCAGCAAGCCTCCCCCGCAATCTGGTACTTTGAGAACCACAAGTACCAGCATGCGGGAGAAAAACGGGCCCGCTGGTACCTGTAGTTCTACTGGGAAAAAAATACCCAAATAAAAACAGGACACAGACACCGTGAAAGTATAACTTTATTTCACACCTGCCGACACACAAATACTTACCTATGTTGACACGAAGCAGTCGGTCCTCTTCTCCAAGTAGAATCCACGGGTACCTGAAAATAAAAGATAATTATACTCACCTGATCCAGGTTCCAGATTAAATCCACGTACTTGGCAAAACAACAAACCGAACACCCGGACCAGACGGACTGAAAGGGGTCCCATGTTTACACATGGGACCCCTTTCCACGAATGCAGACATCCGAATCTCGCGGGAATCCGACAGCGGGATGATGACGTTCGGGCGCGCTCGGGCTAGCCGAGCAAGGCGGGAAGGTTCGAACCTGCCTCGGACCCATGTAAAATGGGTGAAGTTCGGGGGGTCCGGATTCCGACGAACCGAACCCACTCATCACTAGTATGTACGTGTGTGTCAGGTGCCGTGCGCGTACGTACGTACGTACGTACGTACGTACGTACGTACGTACGTGTGTGTCAGGTGTCGTGCGTGTACGTGTGTGTGTGTGTCAGGTGGCGCGTACCTACATGTGTGTATGTCAGGTGCTGTGCATGTGTGTACGTACACGCGTGTATGTGTCAGGTGCCGCGCGTGTACGTGTGTGTGTGTGTGTGCCAGTGTGCCAGGAGCCACGCGTGTACATGCGTGAGGGTGTCAGGAGCCGCGCGTATACGTACATACGTGTAAGTTTCAGGTGCCGCGCGTATACATACGTGTGTGTGTCAGGAGCCGAGCGTGTACGTACATGTGTGTGTGTCAGGAGCAATGCGCGTGTGTGTCAGGAGCCACACGTGTGCATACGTGTGTGTGTCAGGTGCCACACATGTACGTACGTACGTACGTACGTACGTGTGTGTGTGTGTGTGTGTGTGTGTCAGGTGCCGCGCGTGTACGTGTGTGTGTCAAGTGCCGCGTGTGTACGTACGTATGTGTGTGCCTGGAGCCGCGCGTGTACATACATGTGTGTGTGTGTGTCTCAGGTGCTGTACGTGTATGTGTGTGTCTCAGGTGCTGCACGTGTATATGTGTGTATTTCAGGTGCTGCATTTGTATGCGTCAGCTGCCACGTGGGTGTCAGGTGTTGAGCGTGTATGTGTTTGTGTCAGCTGTCGCATCTGTATGTGTGTGACTGTCAGGTGCTGCGCGTGTATGTGTGTGTCAGGTGCTGTTCATGTATGTGGGAGTGGCAGGTGCTGCATGTGTATATATGTGTGAGTGGCAGGTGCTGCGTGTGTATACGAGTGTGTGTGAGGTGCTGCGAGTGTATGTGTGTGTTAGGTGCTCTGAGTGTATATGATTGTGTGTCAGGTGCTGTGCGTGTGTGCGTTAAATGCCACATGTATATATGTGTGTCAGGTGCTGTGTGTGTGTGTGTGTGTCAGGTGCTGCATGTTTGTATGTGTGTGTGTGTGTGTCAGGTGCTGCATGTCTGTATGTGTGTGTGTGTCAGGCGCTGCATGTCTCTCTGTGTGTGTGTGTGTGTGTGTGTGTGTGTGTCAGGTGCTGCATGTCTGTATATGTGTGTGGGTGTGTCAGGTGATGCATGTCTGTGTGTGTGGGTGTGTCAGGTGATGCATGTGTGTGTGTGTGGGTGTGTCAAGTGCTGCATGTCTGTGGGTGTGTGTGTGTGTGTCAGGTGCTGCATGTCTGCTGTGTGTGTGTCAGGCGCTGTATGTCTGCGTATGTGTGTCAGGCGCTGCATAATCTGTGTCAGGTGCTGTGTGTGTGTGTGTGTGTGTGTGCGTGTCTGTCAGGTGCTGCGTGTCTGCGTGTGTGTCAGGTGCTGCGTGTCTGCGTGTGTGTCAGGCGCTGCGTGTCTGCGTGTGTGTCAGGCGCTGCGTGTCTGCGTGTGTGTCAGGCGCTGCGTGTCTGCGTGTGTGTCAGGCGCTGCGTGTCTGCGTGTGTGTCAGGCGCTGCGTGTCTGCGTGTGTGTCAGGCGCTGCGTGTGTGTCAGGCGCTGCGTGCGTGTCAGGCGCTGCGTGCGTGTCAGGCGCTGCGTGTCTGCGTGTGTGTCAGGCGCTGCGTGTCTGCGTGTGTGTCAGGCGCTGCGTGTGTGTCAGGCGCTGCGTGTCTGCGTGTGTGTCAGGCGCTGCGTGTGTGTCAGGCGCTGCGTGTGTGTCAGGCGCTGCGTGTGTGTCAGGCGCTGCGTGTCTGCGTGTGTGTCAGGCGCTGCGTGTCTGCGTGTGTGTCAGGCGCTGCGTGTCTGTGTGTCAGGTGCTGCGTGTGTGTGTCAGGTGCTGCGTGTGTGTGTGTCAGATGCTGCGTGTCTGCGTGTGTGTCAGGTGCTGCGTGTGAGCATGTCAGGTGCTGCGTGTGTCAGGAGCATGTGAGTGTCAGGTGCGTGTGTGTGTCAGGCGCTGCGTGTGTCAGGCGCTGCGTGTGCGTGTGTCAGGCGCTGCCTGTGCGTCAGGCGCTGCGTGTCTGTGTGTGTCAGGCGCTGCGTGTCTGTGTGTGTCAGCGCTGCGTGTGTGTCAGGCGCTGCCTGTGCGTGTGTGCCAGGCGCTGCCTGTGCGTGTGTGCCAGGCGCTGCCTGTGCGTGTGTGCCAGGCGCCGCGTGTCTGTCAGGCGCCGCGTGTGCGTCAGGCGCCGCGTGTGCGTCAGGCGCCGCGTGTCTATGTGCGTCAGGCGCCGCGTGTGAGTGTGTGCGTGTGTGTCAGGTCCGTGTGAGTGTCAGGTGCTGCGTCTGTGTGTGCGTGTGTCAGGTGCTGCGTGTGTGTCAGGTGCTGCGTGTGAGTGTGTGCGCGTGTGTCAGGTCCGTGTGAGTGTCAGGTGCTGTGTGTGTGTGTGTCAGGTGCTGTGTGTGTGCGTGTGTGTCAGGTGCTGTGTGTGTGTGTGTGTCAGGTGCTGTGTGTGTGCGTGTGTGTCAGGCGCTGCATATGCGTATGCGTGTCAGGCGTTGCATGTCTGTGTGTGTCAGGCGCTGCGTGTCTGGGGGGGGGTGGCTGGACACACAGCAGAGAGGGGGGGGGGTGGCTGGACACACAGCAGAGAGGGGAGGGTGACCGGACACACGGCAGGGAGGGGAGGGGGTAGGGGGTGGCCGAACACAGCGGGAAGAGGGGGGAGTTGCCGAACACACAGCAGGGGAGGGTAGGGGATGGTGGCCAGACAAACAGCAGGGGAGGGGAGGGGGGGGGAGGGTAGGCCGGACACACAGCAGGTGAGGGGGGGGGGTGGCCGGACACACAGCAGGGAGGAGGGGTAGGCAGGACACACAGCAGGGGAGGGGAGGGTGGCCGGACAAACAGCAGGGAGGGGGGGGGTAGGCCGGACACACAGCAGGGGAGGGGGGGTGGCTGGACACACAGCAGGTGAGGGGGGTGCTGGACACACAGCAGGTGAGGGGGGGGGGGCTGGACACACAGCAAGTGAGGGGGGGGGCTGGACACACAGCAGGTGAGGGGGGGGGCTGGACACACAGCAGGTGAGGGGGGGGGCTGGACACACAGTAGGTGAGGGGGGGGGCTGGACACACAGCAGGTGAGGGGGGGGGGCTGGACACACAGCAGGTGAGGGGGGGGCTGGACACACAGCAGGTGAGGGGGGGGGGGGCTGGACACGCAGCAGGTGAGGGGGGGGGGCTGGACACGCAGCAGGGGAGGGGGGGGGTATGCCGGACACACAGCAGGGGAGGGGAGGGTGGCCGGACACACAGCAGGGGAGGGGAGGGTGGCCGGACACACAGCAGGGGAGGGGAGGGTGGCCGGACAAACAGCAGAGAGGGGGGGGGGGTAGGCCGGACACACAGCAGGGGAGGAGGGGGGGGCTGGACACACAGCAGGTGAGGGGGGGGGGCTGGACACACAGCAGGTGAGGGGGGGGTAGGCCGGACACACAGCAGGGAGGGGAGGGGGGGGGGGTAGGCCGCCGGACACACAGCAGGGGAGGGGAGGGTGGCCGGACAAACAGCAGGGGAGGGGGGGGTAGGCCGGACACACAGCAGGTGAGGGGGGGGCGGTGGCTGGACACACAGCAGGTGAGGGGGGGGGGGTCTGGACACACAGCAGGGAGGGGGGGGGTAGGCCGGACAAACAGCAGGGAGTGGGGGGGGGTAGGCCGGACACACAGCAGGGAGGGGGGGGGGGTAGGCCGGACACACAGCAGGTGAGGGGGGGTGGGGTGGCTGGACACACAGCAGGGAGGGGGGGGGTGGGCCGGACACACAGCAGGTGAGGGGGGGGGGGGTGGACACACAGCAGGTGAGGGGGGGGGCTGGACACACAGCAGGTGAGGGGGGGGTAGGCCGGACACACAGCAGGTGAGGGGGGGGTGGCTGGACACACAGCAGGGAGGGAAGGGGGTAGGGGGGTTGCCTTATTATAATAACCGTGTGGGGGAGGAGTCTGCGGCAGTGGGTGAATGAGATGTGGGGGCAGGCTGCTAAGGGTGCAGGGGAGGAGGGGAAGGGAGCCGGATGGATCTGAATGTGAGCCGCACGTAAGGGACCATACTGATCCTCCCCACCTCAGCCCGCTGGTGCTGCTGCTGCTGCCTGACTTCTTCCGTGCAGCACAGCTGTCTTCTCCGGCTGCCGCTCCCGCACCCGCTTCAGGTGTGGGGGTACCACACCGCTCAGTAGGCAAGCGCTGTCAGTCAGGAGTCAGCGCTGCACCGGATGTCTCTTCTGGATGTCCTCTGACTTTCTCCTGCGGCGCAACTCCAGCTATTCCTCCCGCTGCGGCTCCCACTTCGGGTAAGGGGACCATATTGCTCAGTAGTGAGCACTTTCGGTAAGCCTGCGGCTGCTATGCCGCTACCCCTCTCCTCCACAGTCCTAATGGGTCGCTGCAGTCTGTAAGGGACCGCAGGTGTACACACCCAGGAACCGCTGGCTCTCCTCCCGCCGCCAGCAGCTACTTTTATAACCTCAGCCTGCACGAGACCCCTTCCCTCACTCACTCTCGCTCTCCTGGCGGCCACTGCGCCGCAACAAATTGAAAAGCCCTATCTCTATAATGGGGCATATTTCTCTTAATTAAAAAAACCCTATAACTTTCTGAAAAACCACAACCCCAAAAGGCACTACACTGGGGCATACTCTATCTAGTAAAACAAACCCCAAGTCTTAATTCGTCCTCTATCCGGAGTTATGCCTTCCCAAAAAATATCTAATTCACTCTATAGGAAAACGGTGTCAAAAAGCCACAAAGGAAGTCACAGAAAAAAACTGACAGTTGGAACTTTAGGTTACTCCCAATTCCTCATTTTTTATTATTTTGCATGCAGCACCGGGTAACGATTCTACACGCCCATGCCAAATTTCAGCTCAGTACGTCCAATCAGTTTTGAGGTGTAGCCCCTCAAACACCATGCCCCCATCTCAGAAGTTCCCTATGGGAGAATTCCGTTTGTTCGATTCAGCCTTAATATAAGGGCACGACCGTGCCCTTATAATATCTATCTATCTATCTATCTATCTATCTATCTATCTATCGTATGTGTGTGTATATATACATCTATACATACATGCGCTAACACCTGGACATACACTGATGTACCCACACCTAATATCCATTAGAGATGAGCGGGTTCGGTTTCTTTGAATCCGAACCCGCACGAACTTCACTTTTTTTTTCACGGGTCCGAGCGACTCGGATCTTCCCGCCTTGCTCGGTTAACCCGAGCGCGCCCGAACGTCATCATGACGCTGTCGGATTCTCGCGAGACTCGGATTCTATATAAGGAGCCGCGCGTCGCCGCCATTTTCACACGTGCATTGAGATTGATAGGGAGAGGACGTGGCTGGCGTCCTCTCCATTAGAATAGATTAGAAGAGAGAGAGAGAGATTGTGCAGACAGAGTTTACCACAGTGACCAGTGCAGTTGTTGTTAAGTTAACTTTTATTTAATATATCCGTTCTCTGCTATATCCGTTCTCTGCCTGAAAAAAACGATACACAGCAGTCACACAGTGTGACTCAGTCTGTGTGCACTCAGCTCAGCCCAGTGTGCTGCACATCAATGTATAAAAGCTTATAATAATTGTGGGGGAGACTGGGGAGCACTGCAGGTTGTTATAGCAGGAGCCAGGAGTACATAATATTATATTAATTTAAAATTAAACAGTGCACACTTTTGCTGCAGGAGTGCCACTGCCAGTGTGACTAGTGGTGACCAGTGCCTGACCACCAGTATAGTAGTATATTGTTGTATACTATCTCTTTATCAACCAGTCTATATTAGCAGCAGACACAGTACAGTGCGAGTTCACGGCTGTGGCTACCTCTGTGTCGGCAGTCGGCACTCGGCAGGCAGTCCGTCCATCCATAATTGTATAATTATATACCACCTAACCGTGGTATTTTTTTTTCTTTCTTTATACCGTCGTCATAGTCATACTAGTTGTTACGAGTATACTACTATCTCTTTATCAACCAGTGTACAGTGCGGTAGTTCGCGGCTGTGGCTACCTCTGTGTCGGCAGTCGGCAGGCAGTCCGTCCATCCATAATTGTATTATTATAATATATACCACCTAACCGTGGTTTTTTTTTCATTCTTTATACCGTCATAGTGTCATACTAGTTGTTACGAGTATACTACTATCTCTTTATCAACCAGTGTACAGTGCGGTAGTTCACGGCTGTGGCTACCTCTGTGTCGGCAGTCGGCAGGCAGTCCGTCCATCCATAATTGTATTATAATATATACCACCTAACCGTGGTTTTTTTTTCATTCTTTATACCGTCATAGTGTCATACTAGTTGTTACGAGTATACTACTATCTCTTTATCAACCAGTGTACAGTGCGGTAGTTCACGGCTGTGGCTACCTCTGTGTCGGCAGTCGGCAGGCAGTCCGTCCATCCATAATTGTATTATAATATATACCACATAACCGTGGTTTTTTTTTTCATTCTTTATACCGTCATAGTCAGTCATACTAGTTGTTACGAGTATACTACTATCTCTTTATCAACCAGTGTACAGTGCGGTAGTTCACGGCTGTGGCTACCTCTGTGTCGGCACTCGGCAGGCAGTCCGTCCATCCATAATTGTATTATAATATATACCACCTAACCGTGGTTTTTTTTTCATTCTTTATACCGTCATAGTGTCATACTAGTTGTTACGAGTATACTACTATCTCTTTATCAACCAGTGTACAGTGCGGTAGTTCACGGCTGTGGCTACCTCTGTGTCGGCAGTCGGCAGGCAGTCCGTCCATCCATAATTGTATTATAATATATACCACCTAACCGTGGTTTTTTTTTCATTCTTTATACCGTCATAGTCAGTCATACTAGTTGTTACGAGTATACTACTATCTCTTTATCAACCAGTGTACAGTGCGGTAGTTCACGGCTGTGGCTACCTCTGTGTCGGCACTCGGCAGGCAGTCCGTCCATCCATAATTGTATTATAATATATACCACCTAACCGTGGTTTTTTTTTCATTCTTTATACCGTCATAGTGTCATACTAGTTGTTACGAGTATACTACTATCTCTTTATCAACCAGTGTACAGTGCGGTAGTTCACGGCTGTGGCTACCTCTGTGTCGGCAGTCGGCAGGCAGTCCGTCCATCCATAATTGTATTATAATATATACCACCTAACCGTGGTTTTTTTTTCATTCTTTATACCGTCATAGTGTCATACTAGTTGTTACGAGTATACTACTATCTCTTTATCAACCAGTGTACAGTGCGGTAGTTCACGGCTGTGGCTACCTCTGTGTCGGCAGTCGGCAGGCAGTGCGTCCATCCATAATTGTATTATAATATATACCACCTAACCGTGGTTTTTTTTTCATTCTTTATACCGTCATAGTCAGTCATACTAGTTGTTACGAGTATACTACTATCTCTTTATCAACCAGTGTACAGTGCGGTAGTTCACGGCTGTGGCTACCTCTGTGTCGGAACTCGGCAGGCAGTCCGTCCATCCATAATTGTATTACAATATATACCACCTAACCGTGGTTTTTTTTTCATTCTTTATACCGTCATAGTCAGTCATACTAGTTGTTACGAGTATACTACTATCTCTTTATCAACCAGTGTACAGTGCGGTAGTTCACGGCTGTGGCTACCTCTGTGTCGGAACTCGGCAGGCAGTCCGTCCATCCATAATTGTATTATTATAATATATACCACCTAACCGTGGTTTTTTTTTCATTCTTTATACCGTCATAGTGTCATACTAGTTGTTACGAGTATACTACTATCTCTTTATCAACCAGTGTACAGTGCGGTAGTTCACGGCTGTGGCTACCTCTGTGTCGGCACTCGGCAGGCAGTCCGTCCATCCATAATTGTATTACAATATATACCACCTAACCGTGGTTTTTTTATACCACCTAACCGTGGCAGTCCGTCCATAATTGTATACTAGTATCCAATCCATCCATCTCCATTGTTTACCTGAGGTGCCTTTTAGTTCTGCCTATAAAATATGGAGAACAAAAAAGTTGAGGTTCCAAAATTAGGGAAAGATCAAGATCCACTTCCACCTCGTGCTGAAGCTGCTGCCACTAGTCATGGCCGAGACGATGAAATGCCAGCAACGTCGTCTGCCAAGGCCGATGCCCAATGTCATAGTACAGAGCATGTCAAATCCAAAACACCAAATATCAGAAAAAAAAAGGACTCCAAAACCTAAAATAAAATTGTCGGAGGAGAAGCGTAAACTTGCCAATATGCCATTTACCACACGGAGTGGCAAGGAACGGCTGAGGCCCTGGCCTATGTTCATGGCTAGTGGTTCAGCTTCACATGAGGATGGAAGCACTCAGCCTCTCGCTAGAAAACTGAAAAGACTCAAGCTGGCAAAAGCACCGCAAAGAACTGTGCGTTCTTTGAAATCCCAAATCCACAAGGAGAGTCCAATCGTGTCGTTTGCGATGCCTGACCTTCCCAACACTGGACGTGAAGAGCATGCGCCTTCCACTATTTGCATGCCCCCTGCAAGTGCTGGAAGGAGCACCCGCAGTCCAGTTCCTGATAGTCAGATTGAAGATGTCAGTGTTGAAGTACACCAGGATGAGGAGGATATGGGTGTTGCTGGCGCTGGGGAGGAAATTGACCAGAAGGATTCTGATGGTGAGGTGGTTTGTTTAAGTCAGGCACCCGGGGAGACACCTGTTGTCCGTGGGAGGAATATGGCCGTTGACATGCCAGGTGAAAATACCAAAAAAATCAGCTCTTCGGTGTGGAGGTATTTCACCAGAAATGCGGACAACAGGTGTCAAGCCGTGTGTTCCCTTTGTCAAGCTGTAATAAGTAGGGGTAAGGACGTTAACCACCTCGGAACATCCTCCCTTATACGTCACCTGCAGCGCATTCATAATAAGTCAGTGACAAGTTCAAAAACTTTGGGTGACAGCGGAAGCAGTCCACTGACCAGTAAATCCCTTCCTCTTGTAACCAAGCTCACGCAAACCACCCCACCAACTCCCTCAGTGTCAATTTCCTCCTTCCCCAGGAATGCCAATAGTCCTGCAGGCCATGTCACTGGCAAGTCTGACGAGTCCTCTCCTGCCTGGGATTCCTCCGATGCATCCTTGCGTGTAACGCCTACTGCTGCTGGCGCTGCTGTTGTTGCCGCTGGGAGTCGATGGTCATCCCAGAGGGGAAGTCGTAAGCCCACTTGTACTACTTCCAGTAAGCAATTGACTGTTCAACAGTCCTTTGCGAGGAAGATGAAATATCACAGCAGTCATCCTACTGCAAAGCGGATAACTGAGTCCTTGACAACTATGTTGGTGTTAGACGTGCGTCCGGTATCCGCCGTTAGTTCACAGGGAACTAGACAATTTATTGAGGCAGTGTGCCCCCGTTACCAAATACCATCTAGGTTCCACTTCTCTAGGCAGGCGATACCGAGAATGTACACGGACGTCAGAAAAAGACTCACCAGTGTCCTAAAAAATGCAGTTGTACCCAATGTCCACTTAACCACGGACATGTGGACAAGTGGAGCAGGGCAGGGTCAGGACTATATGACTGTGACAGCCCACTGGGTAGATGTATGGACTCCCGCCGCAAGAACAGCAGCGGCGGCACCAGTAGCAGCATCTCGCAAACGCCAACTCTTTCCTAGGCAGGCTACGCTTTGTATCACCGCTTTCCAGAATACGCACACAGCTGAAAACCTCTTACGGCAACTGAGGAAGATCATCGCGGAATGGCTTACCCCAATTGGACTCTCCTGTGGATTTGTGGCATCGGACAACGCCAGCAATATTGTGTGTGCATTAAATATGGGCAAATTCCAGCACGTCCCATGTTTTGCACATACCTTGAATTTGGTGGTGCAGAATTTTTTAAAAAACGACAGGGGTGTGCAAGAGATGCTGTCGGTGGCCAGAAGAATTGCGGGACACTTTCGGCGTACAGGCACCACGTACAGAAGACTGGAGCACCACCAAAAACTACTGAACCTGCCCTGCCATCATCTGAAGCAAGAAGTGGTAACGAGGTGGAATTCAACCCTCTATATGCTTCAGAGGTTGGAGGAGCAGCAAAAGGCCATTCAAGCCTATACAATTGAGCACGATATAGGAGATGGAATGCACCTGTCTCAAGTGCAGTGGAGAATGATTTCAACGTTGTGCAAGGTTCTGATGCCCTTTGAACTTGCCACACGTGAAGTCAGTTCAGACACTGCCAGCCTGAGTCAGGTCATTACCCTCATCAGGCTTTTGCAGAAGAAGCTGGAGGCATTGAAGAAGGAGCTAACACGGAGCGATTCCGCTAGGCATGTGGGACTTGTGGATGCAGCCCTTAATTCGCTTAACAAGGATTCACGGGTGGTCAATCTGTTGAAATCAGAGCACTACATTTTGGCCACCGTGCTCGATCCTAGATTTAAAGCCTACCTTGGATCTCTCTTTCCGGCAGACACAGGTCTGCTGGGGTTGAAAGACCTGCTGGTGACAAAATTGTCAAGTCAAGCGGAACGCGACCTGTCAACATCTCCTCCTTCACATTCTCCCGCAACTGGGGGTGCGAGGAAAAGGCTCAGAATTCCGAGCCCACCCGCTGGCGGTGATGCAGGGCAGTCTGGAGCGACTGCTGATGCTGACATCTGGTCCGGACTGAAGGACCTGACAACGATTACGGACATGTCGTCTACTGTCACTGCATATGATTCTCTCAACATTGATAGAATGGTGGAGGATTATATGAGTGACCGCATCCAAGTAGGCACGTCACACAGTCCGTACTTATACTGGCAGGAAAAAGAGGCAATTTGGAGGCCCTTGCACAAACTGGCTTTATTCTACCTAAGTTGCCCTCCCACAAGTGTGTACTCCGAAAGAGTGTTTAGTGCCGCCGCTCACCTTGTCAGCAATCGGCGTACGAGGTTACATCCAGAAAATGTGGAGAAGATGATGTTCATTAAAATGAATTATAATCAATTCCTCCGCGGAGACATTGACCAGCAGCAATTGCCTCCACAAAGTACACAGGGAGCTGAGATGGTGGATTCCAGTGGGGACGAATTGATAATCTGTGAGGAGGGGGATGTACACGGTGATATATCGGAGGGTGAAGATGAGGTGGACATCTTGCCTCTGTAGAGCCAGTTTGTGCAAGGAGAGATTAATTGCTTCTTTTTTGGGGGGGGTCCAAACCAACCCGTCATATCAGTCACAGTCGTGTGGCAGACCCTGTCACTGAAATGATGGGTTGGTTAAAGTGTGCATGTCCTGTTTTGTTTATACAACATAAGGGTGGGTGGGAGGGCCCAAGGATAATTCCATCTTGCACCTCTTTTTTCTTTTCTTTTTCTTTGCATCATGTGCTGATTGGGGAGGGTTTTTTGGAAGGGACATCCTGCGTGACACTGCAGTGCCACTCCTAGATGGGCCCGGTGTTTGTGTCGGCCACTAGGGTCACTAATCTTACTCACACAGCTACCTCATTGCGCCTCTTTTTTTCTTTGCATCATGTGCTGTTTGGGGAGGGTTTTTTGGAAGGGACATCCTGCGTGACACTGCAGTGCCACTCCTAGATGTGCCCGGTGTTTGTGTCGGCCACTAGGGTCGCTAATCTTACTCACACAGTCAGCTACCTCATTGCGCCTCTTGTTTTCTTTGCGTCATGTGCTGTTTGGGGAGGGTTTTTTGGAAGGGCCATCCTGCGTGACACTGCAGTGCCACTCCTAGATGGGCCCGGTGTTTGTGTCGGCCACTAGGGTCGCTAATCTTACTCACACAGCTACCTCATTGCGCCTCTTTTTTTCTTTGCGTCATGTGCTGTTTGGGGAGGGTTTTTTGGAAGGGACATCCTGCGTGACACTGCAGTGCCACTCCTAGATGGGCCCGGTGTTTGTGTCGGCCACTAGGGTCGCTTATCTTACTCACACAGCGACCTCGGTGCAAATTTTAGGACTAAAAATAATATTGTGAGGTGTGAGGTATTCAGAATAGACTGAAAATGAGTGTAAATTATGGTTTTTGAGGTTAATAATACTTTGGGATCAAAATGACCCCCAAATTCTATGATTTAAGCTGTTTTTTAGTGTTTTTGGAAAAAAACACCCGAATCCAAAACACACCCGAATCCGACAAAAATAATTCGGTGAGGTTTTGCCAAAACGCGTTCGAACCCAAAACACGGCCGCGGAACCGAACCCAAAACCAAAACACAAAACCCGAAAAATTTCAGGCGCTCATCTCTAATATCCATACATACACGCCCTGACACCTGGACATACACCAACATTCCCACACCTGCATCTATACATACACATGCTGACACCTGGACATACACCAACATACAAGCACCTGCATCTATATATACACGCGCTGACAAATGGACATACACCGACGTACCCACACTTGCATCTATACATACATGCACTGACATCTGGACATACAAGCACCTGCATCTATACATACACGCGCTGACACCTGAACCTACACTGACCTTCCCACACCTGCATCTATACATACACATTCTGACACCTGGACATACACAGACGTACCCACACCTGCATCTATACATACACGCGTTGACACCTGGACGTACACTGACGTACACACACCTACATCTATATATGCATGGATGCAAATGTGGGTACGTCTGTATACGTCCCGGTGTTAGCATGTGTATGTATAGATGTTAGGTGTGGGTACATCAGTGTATGTCCAGGTGTCAGCACATGTATGTATAGATTCACATGTGGGTAAGCCGGTGTACGTCCACGTGTCAGCATGTGTAGGTATAGATGCAGGTGTGGGTACGTTGGTGTACGTTTAGGGGTCAGCGTGTTAATGTATAGATGTTGGTGTGTATGTCAGTGTACGTACAGATATAGGTGTGTGTGTGTGTGTGTGTGTGTATGTATGTATGTATGTATATGTATAGAGGAAGGTGTGATACATACATATAACACATACATGATAGATACATACATATATCACACACACGATAGATAGATAGATAGATAGATAGATAGATAGATAGATAGATAAAACACATACATACAAGATAGATACATACATACATACATACATACATGATAGATACATATATATACACACACATACGATAGATAGATAGATAGATAGATAGATAGATAGATAGATAGATAGATAGATAGATAGATAGATAGATAGATAGATAGAATGATAGATACATATATATACACACACATACGATAGATAGATAGATAGATAGATAGATAGATAGATAGATAGATAGATAGATAGATAGATAGATAGATACATATATATATATATATATATATATATCTATCACAAACATATATGATTCATACATATATCACACACACATACATGATACATACATGAGAAAGACCTGGGATGGTGATGAGGCCAGGGCCCCCTGCTGATGTTGCGTTGAGGAAGGCAGTGTTCCAGGGCGGATGCCAGTCGGGGAGAGCGCCGCGCAGCCCGGGAAAAATACTGCTGAGGAGCTACATCTGGAAGAGCCCCTGGGAGGGAGAGTGCCACATGCCCCATCCTGCGCGGCAGACTCTGCAGGCCTGCACATGGGAAGGGAGGTCTCTGGCCACACGTACTCACCCTTCTGCTGAAGCCCCGCTGCTGTCCCCATCAGCGCTCTCCAGCGGGGAGCGGGGCCAGGATGAACCTCAACCTGTGAGAACTATCTTCATGATCAAGAGATCTCATATGCAAGATAAGTATGTGTTGGGATAGGGCTGGGGAGGGTGGCTGCTCGGGCACACCCCCGTCAAGTTAAGGAGATTTAACTGAGGAAGCGCAAGGGAACTCTCGTCTGGGGACAACAACTGCAGGGAGACCACATCTTTTCAGATGAACATGGGAGGGCGGAAGGCTGCCTAATACTGAAGCACCCTCAGACATTAAACCATATGCAACAACTATTGCAAGCATTCCTGGGGGAAGGTCTGCAGCAGACGGATTTGCATACGGTGATGTCATCCAAGCAGTGGGCCAAAGTTGGCTGGAACCCTCATCTGTATATGAAAAGAGAAAAGGGGCATGCAGGGCATGGCGGCCTTTTGCGGCGCTTGGATAACCCCAAGTTTGCATTAAACACCCCCACCCTCCTTCGGTGTGGGGCTCATGTTGGCCATGCCCAAGCCCCTGAAGCATTCAAGCTGATTTCTTGCAGCAGCTGGGCACTGTAACAGCTTCAGAGCTGCTCTACAAGACAAGTAAAAGGGTGTGGGCCCTGCAGCACCACCTGTAGTTTGCATACACACATATATAGGACAGCATCTCTTATATGCCCCAGGGTCAATAAAATAGTATCCTTGTCTAGGCTATCCATCCCCTCAGATAAGGTATTTGTCCATGCCGCTACAGCACTACACACCCAGTCCGACGCAATTGCCGGTCTGAGTAAGGTACCTGAAAGTGTATAAATGGACTTCAGGGTAACATAATTCAGAGACCCAGCACTAAGGATCCCCATTTACTTATATAAAACCTTTTAGGGTAACATAAATCCAACACACTACTAAAGCAGCTCTTGTGGCGCAGGGGAAACATCACCTGCACTCTATGCAGCGAGTCCCATGTTCGAATCCAACCCGCTCAGCTTAACATCCATATTATTTATTTACTTTTAATGGGATCATTCTATCAATTCATTTTTACCTTTAATTTTTGTTAATATTATTTCTATATTTCATTATTTTAACCCCTGGAATAATTACATTGCTGCTTAAACAACAAAAAGAATTGAAGAAAGAATAATTATTAAACAGACAATTTAAGGATTCGAAGATTTAAAGATTTAAAGATGTAAAAATTTAAAACAGGGAGGGGGGGGGGGGGAGGGAGGGGGGCCTTTTGGGAGAAGGAGGGAAAAAAAATAAAAAAATAAAAAATATATATATATATAGAACCAAGAGAAAGTGTAAAAAGAGGATGGAGGAAGAAATCTGATGTTCATCATTACTAGTGGATTTTACTAAAGAACTTTAAAGGAACACACACAACAGGATTATACAGTTTCATACTAAGAGGAATGCTGTTCCCAAAATAGCTACTTCTAATAATTTTGTTTATTTATTAAACATACAATAAATGGATATTCAATAAATAATATATTAGGTAAATCAATAGATAAAATCTTCAGAGACTGCCAATGTTGTTCAGTTCGATGCTCTCAATCAGACCATCAGGTGTAGGGGTACCCAAAGAAAAAATCCAAAATGCCTCCCTTGTCAAGTAAAGGAGATTCAACTGAGGCAGCACAAGGGAACTCTCATCTGGGGACAACAACTGCAGGGAGAACACATATTTTCAGATGAACATGGGAGGGCAGAAGGCTGCCTAATACTGAAGCACCCCCAAACAACAAACCAAATGCAACAACTAGTACAAGCATTCCTTGGGGAAGGTCTGCAGAAGATGGAATTGCATACGGTGATGTCATCCAAGCAGTGGGCCAAAGTTGGCTGGAACCCTTATCTGCATATGAAAAGAGAAAAGGGGTATGCAGGGCATGGCGGCCTTTTGCTGCGCTTGGATGACCCCTAGTTCGCATTAAACACCCCCACCCTCCTTCGGTGTGGGGCTCATGTTGGCCATGCCCCAGCCCCTGAAGCATTCAAGCTGATTTCTTGCAGCAGCTGGGCACTGTAACAGCTCCAGAGCTGCTCTGTAAGGCAACTAAAAGGGTGTGGGCCCTGCAGCACTACCTGTAGTTCGCATTGTGCGTTGGAAGGCACAAAGTAAGCAGACGGGAGAAGTCAGGGTAGTGCGCAAGGGCATAGAAGGGAGCGGCTCAAGAAAAGAGAAGTGGAAACAGTCAGCAAACTAGGCAGGAGAGAGACCTGAGACAAAGAGATCTGAATTATATGAGAGCCGACCAGGGGAAACACAAATTATGCAGTCAAGTTTCCCACATTTGGGGAATTCAAAGGGGCAGCACACCCAGAGTGCAATGGGTGAGCCTTGCCCTGGGAGAAGCACCTACATGATCATAGTATCTCACCTGGCAGGTAAGTAGGAGTTGGGCTAGAGCTGGGGAGGGTCGCTGCTCGGGCACCCCCCTGTCAAGTGAAGGAGATCCAACTGAGGCAGCACAAGGGAACTCTCGAAAGAAGAACAAGGCTAGAGGAAGATCTGAGACAAAGAAATCTGACTTTTACCAGAGCTGACCAGAGGAAAGCACAAACACAGTCCCCCACTACCACAAATAATGCAGTCGAGTTTCCCACATTTGGGGAAATCACAGGGGTCAGCATACCCAGAATGCAATGAATGAACCTCACCCTGGGAGAACAATCTTCATGACCATGGTATCTCCTATGCAAAATAAGTATGATTTGGGATAGGGCTGGGGAGGGCCGCTGCTCAGGCATATCTCTGTCAAGTAAAGGAGATTCAACTGAGGCAGCACAAGGGAACTCTCATCTGGGGACAACAACTGCAGGGAGAATACATATTTTCAAATGAACATGGGAGGGCAGAAGGCTGCCTAATACTGAAGCACCCCCAAACAACAAACCAAATGCAACAACTAGTACAAGCATTCCTGGGGGAAGGTCTGCAGAAGACGGATTTGCATACAGTGATGTCATCCAAGCAGTGGGCCAAAGTTGGCTGGAACCCTCATCTGCATATGAAAAGAGAAAAGGGGTATGCAGGGCATGGCGGCCTTTTGCGGCGCTTGGATGACCCTTAGTTCGCATTAAACACCCCCACCCTCCTTCGGTGTGGGGCTCATGTTGGCAATGCCCCAGCATTCAAGCTGATTTCTTGCAGCAGCTTGGCACTGTAACAGCTCCAGAGCTGCTCTGTAAGGCAAGTAACAGGTTGTGGGCCATGCAGCACTACCTGTAGTTTGCATTGTGCATTGGAAGGCACAAAGTAAGCAGACAGGAGAAGTCAGGATAGTGCACAAGGGTATAGAAGGGAGGGGCTCAAAAAAAAAGAAGTGGAAACAGACAGCAAACTAGGCTGGAGAGAGACCTTAGACAAAGAGATCTGAATTATATGAAAGCCGACCAGTGGAAACACAAATTATGCAGTCAAGTTTCCCACATTTGGGGAAATCACAGGGGCAGCACACCCAGAGTGCAATGGGTGAGCCTTGCCCTGGGAGAAGCACCTTCATGATCATAGTATCTCACCTGGCAGGTAAGTAGGAGTTGGGCTAGAGCTGGGGAGGGTCGCTGCTCGGGCACCCCCCTGTCAAGTGAAGGAGATCCAACTGAGGCAGCACAAGGGAACTCTCGAAAGAAGAACAAGGCTAGAGGAAGATCTGAGACAAAGAAATCTGACTTTTACCAGAGCTGACCAGAGGAAAGCACAAACACAGTCCCCCACTACCACAAATAATGCAGTCGAGTTTCCCACATTTGGGGAAATCACAGGGGTCAGCATACCCAGAATGCAATGAATGAACCTCACCCTGGGAGAACAATTTTCATGACCATGGTATCTCCTATGCAAAATAAGTATGATTTGGGATAGGGCTGGGGAGGGCCGCTGCTCAGGCACATCTCTGTCAAGTAAAGGAGATTCAACTGAGGCAACACAAGGGAACTCTCATCTGGGGACAACAACTGCAGGGAGAACACATATTTTCAAATGAACATGGGAGGGCAGAAGGCTGCCTAATACTGAAGCACCCCCAAACAACAAACCAAATGCAACAACTAGTACAAGCATTCCTGGGGGAAGGTCTGCAGAAGACGGATTTGCATACAGTGATGTCATCCAAGCAGTGGGCCAAAGTTGGCTGGAACCCTCATCTGCATATGAAAAGAGAAAAGGGGTATGCAGGGCATGGCGGCCTTTTGCGGCGCTTGGATGACCCTTAGTTCGCATTAAACACCCCCACCCTCCTTCGGTGTGGGGCTCATGTTGGCAATGCCCCAGCCCCTGAAGCATTCAAGCTGATTTCTTGCAGCATCTGGGCACTGTAACAGCTCCATAGCTGCTCTGTAAGGCAAGTTAAAGGGTGTGGGTCCTGCAGCACTACCTGTAGTTCGCATTGTGCATTGGAAGGCACAAAGTAAGCAGACGGGAGAAGTCAGGATAGTGCGCAAGGGCATAGAAGGGAGCGGCTCAAGAAAAGAGAAGTGGAAACAGACAGCAAACTAGGCTGGAGAGAGACCTGAGACAAAGAGATCTGAATTATACGAGAGCCGACCAGGGGAAACACAAATTATGCAGTCAAGTGTCCCACATTTGGGGAAATCGCAGGAGCAGCACACCCAGAGTGCAATGGGTGAGCCTTGCCCTGGGAGAAGCACCTTCATGATCATAGTATCTCACCTGGCAGGTAAGTAGGAGTTGGGCTATAGCTGGGGAGGGTCGCTGCTCAAGCACCCCTCTGTCAAGTGAAGGAGATCCAACTGAGGCAGCACAAGGGAACTCTCAAAAGAAGAATAAGGCTAGAGGAAGAAATGAGACAAAGAAATCTGACTTTTACCAGAGCTGACCAGAGGAAAGCACAAACACAGTCCCCCACTACTACAAATAATGCAGTCAAGTTTCCCACATTTGGGGAAATCACAGGGGTCAGCATACCCAGAATGCAATGAATGACCCTCACCCTGGGGGAACAATCTTCTTGACCATGGTATCTCCTATGCAAAATAAGTATGATTTGAGATAGGGCTAGGGAGGTCCGCTGCTCAGGCACATCTCTGTCAAGTAAAGGAGATTCAACTGAGGCAGCACAAGGGAACTCTCATCTGGGGACAACAACTGCAGGGAGAACACATATTTTCAGATGAACATGGGAGGGCAGAAGGCTGCCTAATACTGAAGCACCCCCAAACAACAAACCAAATGCAACAACTAGTGCAAGCATTCCTGGGGGAAGGCCTGCAGCAGATTGATTTGCATATGGTAATGCCATCCAAGCAGTGGGTCAAAGTTGGCTTCAACCCTCGTCTGCATATGAAAAGAGAAAAGGTGCGTGCAGGGCATGGCGGCCTTTTGCGGCGCTTGGATGACCCCTAGTTCGCATTAAACACCTCCACCCTCCTTCGGTGTGGGGCTCATGTTGGCTATGCCCCAGCCCCTGAAGCATTCAAGCTGATTTCTTGCAGCAGCTGGGCACTGTAACATCCCCAGAGCTGCTCTGTAAGGCAAGTAAAAGGGTGTGGGCCCTGCAGCACTACCTGTAGTTTGCATTGTGCATTGGAAAGCACAAAGTAAGCAGACGGGAGAAGTCAGGATAGTGCGCAAGGGCATAGAAGGGAGCGGCTCAAGAAAAGAGAAGTGGAAACAGACAGCAAACTAGGCTGGAGAGAGACCTGAGACAAAGAGATCTGAATTATACGAGAGCCGACCAGGGGAAACACAAATTATGCAGTCAAGTTTCCCACATTTGGGGAAATCGCAGGAGCAGCACACCCAGAGTGCAATGGGTGAGCCTTGCACTGGGAGTAGCAACTTCCTGATCATAGTATCTCACCTGGCAGGTAAGTAGGAGTTGGGCTAGAGCTGGGGAGGGTCGCTGCTCGGGCACCCCCCAGTCAAGTGAAGGAGATCCAACTGAGGCAGCACAAGGGAACTCTCGAAAGAAGAACAAGGCTAGAGGAAGATCTGAGACAAAGAAATCTGACTTTTACCAGAGCTGACCAGAGGAAAGCACAAACACAGTCCCCCACTATCACAAATAATGCAGTCGAGTTTCCCACATTTGGGGAAATCACAGGGGTCAGCATACCCAGAATGCAATGAATGAACCTCACCCTGGGAGAACAATCTTCATGACCATGGTATCTCCTATGCAAAATAAGTATGATTTGGGATAGGGCTGGGGAGGGCCGCTGCTCAGGCATATATCTGTCAAGTAAAGAAGATTCAACTGAGGCAGCACAAGGGAACTCTCATCTGGGGACAACAACTGCAGGGAGAACACATATTTTCAAATGAACATGGGAGGGCAGAAGGCTGCCTAATACTGAAGCACCCCCAAACAACAAACCAAATGCAACAACTAGTACAAGCATTCCTGGGGGAAGGTCTGCAGAAGACGGATTTGCATACAGTGATGTCATCCAAGCAGTGGGCCAAAGTTGGCTGGAACCCTCATCTGCATATGAAAAGAGAAAAGGGGTATGCAGGGCATGGCGGCCTTTTGCTGCGCTTGGATGACCCTTAGTTCGCATTAAACACCCCCACCCTCCTTCGGTGTGGGGCTCATGTTGGCAATGCCCCAGCCCCTGAAGCATTCCAGCTGATTTCTTGCAGCAGCTGGGCACTGTAACAGCTCCAGAGCTGCTCTGTAAGGCAACTAAAAGGGTGTGGGCCCTGCAGCACTACCTGTAGTTCGCATTGTGCGTTGGAAGGCACAAAGTAAGCAGACGGGAGAAGTCAGGATAGTGCGCAAGGGCATAGAAGGGAGCGGCTCAAGAAAAGAGAAGTGGAAACAGACAGCAAACTAGGCTGGAGAGAGACCTGAGACAAAGAGATCTGAATTATACGAGAGCCGACCAGAGGAAACACAAATTATGCAGTCAAGTGTCCCACATTTGGGGAAATCGCAGGAGCAGCACACCCAGAGTGCAATGGGTGAGCCTTGCCCTGGGAGAAGCACCTTCCTGATCATAGTATCTCACCTGGCAGGTAAGTAGGAGTTGGGCTAGAGCTGGGGAGGGTCGCTGCTCGGGCACCCCCCTGTCAAGTGAAGGAGATCCAACTGAGGCAGCACAAGGGAACTCTCGAAAGAAGAACAAGGCTAGAGGAAGATCTGAGACAAAGAAATCTGACTTTTACCAGAGCTGACCAGAGGAAAGCACAAACACAGTCCCCCACTACCACAAATAATGCAGTCGAGTTTCCCACATTTGGGGAAATCACAGGGGTCAGCATACCCAGAATGCAATGAATGAACCTCACCCTGGGAGAACAATCTTCATGACCATGGTAACTCCTATGCAAAATAAGTATGATTTGGGATAGGGCTGGGGAGGGCCGCTGCTCAGGCATATCTCTGTCAAGTAAAGGAGATTCAACTGAGGCAGCACAAGGGAACTCTCATCTGGGGACAACAACTGCAGGGAGAACACATATTTTCAAATGAACATGGGAGGGCAGAAGGCTGCCTAATACTGAAGCACCCCCAAACAACAAACCAAATGCAACAACTAGTACAAGCATTCCTGGGGGAAGGTCTGCAGAAGACGGATTTGCATACAGTGATGTCATCCAAGCAGTGGGCCAAAGTTGGCTGGAACCCTCATCTGCATATGAAAAGAGAAAAGGGGTATGCAGGGCATGGCGGCCTTTTGTGGCGCTTGGATGACCCTTAGTTCGCATTAAACACCCCCACCCTCCTTCGGTGTGGGGCTCATGTTGGCAATGCCCCAGCCCCTGAAGCATTCAAGCTGATTTCTTGCAGCAGCTGGGCACTGTAACAGCTCCAGAGCTGCTCTGTAAGGCAAGTAAAAGGGTGTGGGTCCTGCAGCACTACCTGTAGTTCGCATTGTGCATTGGAAGGCACAAAGTAAGCAGACGGGAGAAGTCAGGATAGTGCGCAAGGGCATAGAAGGGAGCGGCTCAAGAAAAGAGAAGTGGAAACAGACAGCAAACTAGGCTGGAGAGAGACCTGAGACAAAGAGATCTGAATTATACGAGAGCCGACCAGGGGAAACACAAATTATGCAGTCAAGTGTCCCACATTTGGGGAAATCGCAGGAGCAGCACACCCAGAGTGCAATGGGTGAGCCTTGCCCTGGGAGAAGCAGCTTCATGATCATAGTATCTAACCTGGCAGGTAAGTAGGAGTTGGGCTATAGCTGGGGAGGGTCGCTGCTCAAGCACCCTTCTGTCAAGTGAAGGAGATCCAACTGAGGCAGCACAAGGGAACTCTCAAAAGAAGAATAAGGCTAGAGGAAGAAATGAGACAAAAAAATCTGACTTTTACCAGAGCTGACCAGAGGAAAGCACAAACACAGTCCCCCACTACTACAAATAATGCAGCCAAGTTTCCCACATTTGGGGAAATCACAGGGGTCAGCATACCCAGAATGCAATGAATGACCCTCACCCTGGGAGAACAATCTTCTTGACCATGGTATCTCCTATGCAAAATAAGTATGATTTGAGATAGGGCTGGGGAGGGCCGCTGCTCAGGCACATCTCTGTCAAGTAAAGGAGATTCAACTGAGGCAGCACAAGGGAACTCTCATCTGGGGACAACAACTGCAGGGAGAACACATATTTTCAGATGAACATGGGAGGGCAGAAGGCTGCCTAATACTGAAGCACCCCCAAACAACAAACCAAATGCAACAACTAGTGCAAGCATTCCTGGGGGAAGGCCTACAGCAGATGGATTTGCATATGGTGATGTCATCCAAGCAGTGGGCCAAAGTTGGCTGGAACCCTCATCTGCATATGAAAAGAGAAAAGGGGTATGCAGGGCATGGCGGCCTTTTGCAGCGCTTGGATGACCCTTAGTTCGCATTAAACACCCCCACCCTCCTTCGGTGTGGGGCTCATGTTGGCAATGCCCCAGCCCCTGAAGCATTCAAGCTGATTTCTCTGCAGCAGCTGGGCACTGTAACAGCTCCAGAGCTGCTCTGTGAGGCAGTTAAAAGGGTGAGGGCCCTGCAGCACTACCTGAAGTTTGCATTGTGTGTTGGAAGGCACAAAGTAAGCAGACGGGAGAAGTTAGGATAGTGCGCAAGGGCATAGAAGGGAGCGGCTCAAGAAAAGAGAAGTGGAAACAGACAGCAAACTAGGCTGGAGAGAGACCTGAGACAAAGAGATCTGAATTATACGAGAGCCGACCAGGGGAAACACAAATTATGCAGTCAAGTTTCCAACATTTGGGGAAATCACAGGGGCAGCACACCCAGAGTGCAATGGGTGAGCCTTGCCCTGGGAGAAGCACCTACATGATCATAGTATCTCACCTGGCAGGTAAGTAGGAGTTGGGCTAGAGCTGGGGAGGGTCGCTGCTCGGGTACCCCCCTGTCAAGTGAAGGAGATCCAACTGAGGCAGCACAAGGGAACTCTCGAAAGAGGAACAAGGCTAGAGGAAGATCTGAGACAAAGAAATCTGATTTTTACCAGAGTTGACCAGAAGAAAGCACAAACACTGTCCCCCACTACCACAAATAATGCAATTGAGTTTCCCACATTTGGGGAAATCACAGGGGTCAGCATACCCAGAATGCAATGAATGAACCTCACCCTGGGAGAACAATCTTCATGACCATGGTATCTCCTATGCAAAATAAGTATGATTTGGGATAGGGCTGGGGAGGGCCGCTGCTCAGGCACATCTCTGTCAAGTAAAGGAGATTCAACTGAGGCAGCACAAGGGAGGACATCTTGCCTCTGTAGAGCCAGTTTGTGCAAGGAGAGATTGATTGATTCTTTTTTGGTGGGGGCCCAAACCAACCAGTCATTTCAGTCAGTCGTGTGGCAGACCCTGTCGCTGAAATGATGGGTTCGTCAATGTTTTTCTTTTCAATCTAAGCACCAGCAGTTTTCTGTAAGCATCTGCTTCGCTATGATGATCAACACGTCACAAGGGAAAACACTCAGGGCTGGAGGCGTAGATCTTAGGACCAGCTGCTACAAGCATGGCAGAGGTGTCACTATCACTGGTGACACCCAGAGAGGCGGCGAGGGAGATTGTAATGCAGTGCGCGCAGATAAGCAGGGCAATGGTAAAAAGGAGGCATGGTCTCATAGGTAGGGGCGTGGCCTGAATCACCATTTTGTTGCTGCGGGTATCCCGGGGGTTGGGGGCTGCACCCGGGGACTAGTGTGTGAGTAGTGCTGGCTCCTGCACAGTGACAGAAACTGGGTGTTGCACGTAATGTCACAGTGAAACACCCATATTCTGTCACTGAAGAAGAGCCGGCACTTTGGTGTCACCCCCCTTGGCGGGTGACACTCGGGTGTGTGCCGCAACCCCGTTGTGATGCCACTGACCCATGGGAAGCTTTACGTGGCTTACCCATGTGTTAGTAGCCCCAAGCATCTTTTGTGTTAGTCCCTGAAGAAAAACTTCAAATATTGTTTATAATTTTGTAATCAATGGGCCTAATTCAGTAAGGATTGCACATTCTGCTAAGTAACAGAATTTGCAATCCTTTGGTTCGCATGCTGGGGCCACCCATCACAGGGCATGGCCACCCAGTATGCCGCCTCCCTTCTTGACCACGCTGAAATTGCAGTCTCAGTGCAGTTCAGCGTGATCATAAAAAATGGTTTAGCCTCCTGTTGGTGCAGACTGTACGTGTGCGCAGGAAGCCGCCACCATTTTTGTGATCGCAGCGGCTGCATGTGATGTCATGCAGCCGCTCTGACCACGCCTCCTGTTTCTCCGTTGAAGCCCTGCCCCCGCACCGCTCCATCTCCGACTTTGAAATGGAGTGTTGCTGACCCCCCCCCCCCGCACCGATTGAAAGTCAGAGGCGATCGCATTATCTGCGGGGTGCCACAGAAAATGCAGGCGCATGCGTATGCTCTTAGCAATTTTTGCAGTTGGATTGCTTATTGCAGGCGGGTGGGCTCGGAATTCTTAGCCTTTTCCTCGCACCCCCAGTTGCGGGAGAATGTGAAGGAGGAGCTGTTGACGGGTCACGTTCCGCTTGACTTGACAATTTTCTCACCAGCAGGTCTTTGAACCTCTGCAGACTTGTGTCTGCCGGAAAGAGAGATACAATGTAGGTTTTAAATCTAGGATCGAGCACGGTGGCCAAAATGTAGTGCTCTGATTTCAACAGATTGAATCCTGGTTAAGCGAATTAAGGGCTCCATCCACAAGTTCCACATGCCTAGTGGAATCGCTCTGTTTTAGCTCCTCCTTCAATGTCTCCAGCTTCTTCTGCAAAAGCCTGATGAGGGGAATGACCTGACTAGGGCTGGCAGTGTCTGAACTGACTTCACGTGTGGCAAGTTCAAAGGGTTGCAGAACCTTGCACAACGTTGAAATCATTCTCCACTGCGCTTGAGTCAGGTGCATTCCCCCTCCTTTGCCTATATCGTGGGCAGATGTATAGGCTTGAATGGCCTTTTGCTGCTCCTCCATCCTCTGAAGCATATAGAGGGTTGAATTCCACCTCGTTACCACCTCTTGCTTCAGATGATGGCAGGGCAGGTTCAGGAATGTTTGGTGGTGCTCCAGTCTTCGGCATGCGGTGGCTGAATGCAGAAAGTGGCCCGCAATTCTTCGGGCCACCGACAGCATCTCTTGCACGCCCCTGTCGTTTTTTAAATAATTCTGCACCACAAAGTTCAATGTATGTGCAAAACATGGGACGTGCTGGAATTTGCCCAGATGTAATGCACGCACAATATTGGTGGCGTTGTCCGATGTCACAAATCCCCAGGAGAGTTCAATTGGGGTAAGCCATTTTGCGATGATGTTCCTCAGTTTCCGTAAGAGGTTGTCAGCTGTGTGCCTCTTATGGAAAGCGGTGATACAAAGCGTAGCCTGCCTAGGAACGAGTTGGCAATTGCGAGATGCTGCTACTGGTGCCGCCGCTGCTGTTCTTGCTGCGGGAGGCAATACATCTACCCAGTGGGCTGTCACAGTCATATAGTCCTGAGTCTGCCCTGCTCCACTTAACCACAGACAAGTGGACATTGGGTACAACTGCATTTTTTAGGACACTGGTGACTCTTTTTCTGAGGTCTGTGTACATTTTCGGTATCGCCTGCCTAGAGAAATGGAACCTAGAGGGTATTTGGTACCGGGGACACAGTACCTCAATCAAGTCTCTAGTTGCCTCTAAATTAACGATGGATACCGGAACCACGTTTCTCACCACCCAGACCTGAGTTATCCGCTTTGCAGCAGGATGACTGCTGTGATATTTCATCTTCCTCGCAAAGGACTGTTGGACAGTCAATTGCTTACTGGAAGTAGTACAAGTGGTCTTCCGACTTCCCCTCTGGGATGACGATCGACTCCCAGCAGCAACAACAGCAGCGCCAGCAGCAGTAGGCGTTACACTCAAGGATGCATCGGAGGAATCCCAGGCAGGAGAGGACTCGTCAGACTTGCCAGTGACATGGCCTGCAGGACTATTGGCTCTCCTGTCTAAGGAGGAAATTGACACTGAGGGAGTTGGTGGTGTGGTTTGCAGGAGCTTGGTTACAAGAGGAAGGTGGTCAGTGGACTGCTTCCGCTGTCATCCAAAGTTTTTGAACTTGTCACTGACTTATGATTAATGCGCTGCAGGTGACGTATAAGGGAGGATGTTCCGAGGTGGTTAACGTCCTTATCCCTACTTATTACAGCTTGACAAAGGCAACACACGGCTTGACACCTGTTGTCCGCATTTGTGTACAGGATGCATACCTTCATGTCCCCATTTATCCACCTCATCAGGCGTACCTCAGATTTGCGGTACAGGACTGTCATTGCCAATTTCAGACGTTGCTGTTTGGTCTCTCCATGGCCCTGAGAATTTTCACCAAGGTAATGACGGAAATGATGGTGCTCCTGTGCAAGCAAGGTGTCACAATTATCCCGTACTTGGGCGATCTCATAAAAGCGAGATCAAGAGAGCAGTTGCTGAACAGCGTATCACTTTCACTGAAAGTGTTACAGCAACACGGCTGGATTCTCAATATCCCGAAGTCGCAGTTGATTCCTACTACTCGTCTGTCTTTCTTGGGCATGATTCTGGACACGGACGAGAAGAGGGTTTATCTCCTGATAGAAAAGGCCCAGGAACACATGACTCTTGTCAGGAACCTATTGAAACCAAAACAGGTGTCAGTGCATCACTGCACTCGAGTCCTGGGAAAGATGGTGGCATCATACAAGGCCATTCCATTCGGCAGGATCCATGCGAGGACTTTCCAATGGGGGGTGGGATTGTATCTGCACACACACAATTGTATTATATCAGATTTGGAACTATATACAGCTCCAAAATAACCCCTATTGCATTCAAGTATTCACAATTATTTGTGGGGGTGCTATCGACTACAGCTAAGGTTAGTCAGCAAAAAGAAAAAGAGAAAAGGACTGTATTTGTCGATGCACAGGAAGAAGGGTGACCTGATTATCACAATCTTCTGGAGAATTATTAAAATTTAACTTTTATTAGTGTCAAATTAAAATAGTGTGAGATATTATAATACTCCAGATATTATAAATACTGACAAATGGTCATGTGAACATATGAAGACCAATTGCTGACAACTATTATCAGACTGAGTAAATATTGTGAGCAATATTATATAATTGGATATAAGAACAGACACGCGGACACATATTTTAATCTTTAATCACACTTATTATTTCATTGCACTTGTGGTATATGTTGTATACGTCTTGATTTTAACCTTTATGTTTCGTCTATACTCGTAGTTTGTTGTCAGTTATCATCACACTATTTTAATTTGACACTAATAAAAGTTAAATTTTAATAATTCTCCAGAAGATTGTGATAATCAGGTCACCCTTCTTCCTGTGCATCGACAAATACAGTCCTTTTCTCTTTTTCTTTTTGCTGACTTTCCAATGGGACCTACTGGACAAGTGGTCCGGGTCACATTTACAGATGCATTGGTTGATCACCCTGTCCCCCAGGGTCAGGGTATCACTCCTGTGGTGGCTGCAGAGTGCTCACCTTCTCGAGGGACGCAGATTCAGCATTCAGGGCTGGATCCTGGTGACCACAGACGCAAGCCTCCAAGGTTGGGGAGCAGTCACACAGGGAAGAAATTTCCAAGGTATTTGGTCAAGTCAAGAGACTTGTCTTCACATCAACATCCTGGATCTAAGGGCCATATACAATGCCCTACGTCAAGCGGAGACCTTACTTTGCGACCAACCGGTTCTGATCCAGTCAGACAACGTCACCGCAGTGGCTCATGTAAACCGCCAAGGCGGCACAAGGAGCAGAGTGGCGATGGCACAAGCCACCAGAATTCTTCGCTGGGTGGAGAATCACGCAAGCGCACTGTCAGCAGTGTTCATTCCGGGAGTGGACAACTGGGAAGCAGACTTCCTCAGCAGACACGACCTACATCCGGGAGAGTGGGGACTTCATCAGGAAGTCTTTGCACAGATTACAAGTCAGTGGGAACTGCCACAGATAGACATGATGTTGTCCCGGCTCAATAAAAAGCTACAGAGGTATTGCGCAAGGTCAAGAGACCCTCAGGCAGTAGCTGTAGACGCCCTAGTGACACCGTGGGTGTTCCGGTCGGTCTATGTATTTCCTCCTCTTCCTCTCATACCCAAGGTGTTGAGGATAATAAGACAAAGAGGAGTGAGAACAATCCTCATTGTTCCAGATTGGCCACGGAGTATCCGGAGTATTGGCCATCTGGTATCCGGATCTGCAGGAAATGCTCACAGAAGATCTGTGGCCTCTCCCTCTAAGACAGGACCTGTTGCATCAGGGGCCCTGTCTGTTCCAAGACTTACCGCGGCTGCGTTTGACGGCATGGCGGTTGAATGCCGGATCCTAGCATTCCGGTTGAGGTCATCCCTACGCTGATAAAGGCTAGGAAGGATGTAACGTTAAAACATTACACCGTATATGGCGAAATTATGTTTCTTGGTGTGAGGCCAGGAATGCTCCTACGGAAGAATTCCATCTGGGCCGTTTCCTTCACTTCCTACAAACTGGAGTGAATTTGGGCCTAAAATTAGGCTCTATTAAGGTCCAGATTTCGGCCTTATCCATTTTCTTTCAAAAAGAATTGGCTTCTCTTCCAGAAGTTCAGACTTTTGTAAAAGGAGTGCTGCATATTCAGCCTCCTTTTGTGCCTCCGGTGGCACCTTGGGACCTTAACGTGGTGTTAAGTTTTCTAAAATCACACTGGTTTGAACCACTTAAAACAGTGGAGTTAAAATATCTCACATGGAAGGTGGTCATGTTATTAGCCTTGGCTTCGGCTAGGCGAGTGTCGGAATTAGCGGCTTTGTCACATAAAAGCCCATATTTGGTATTCCATGTGGATAGAGCGGAATTGCGGACCCGTCCTCAATTCCTACCAAAAGTGGTCTCATCTTTTCATATGAACCAACCTATTGTGGTGCCTGTGGCTACGCGTGACTTGGAGGATTCCGAGTTACTTGATGTGGTCAGGGCTTTGAAAATTTACATGGCCAGGACGGCTAGAGTCAGGAAAACTGAAGCGCTGTTTGTCCTGTATGCAACCAACAAGATTGGTGCCCCTGCTTCAAAACAGGCTATTGCTCGCCGGATTTGTAACACGATTCAGCAAGCGCATTCTATGGCTGGATTGCAGTTACTGAAATCGGTCAAGGCCCATTCCACGAGGAAAGTGGGCTCTTCTTGGGCGGCTGCCCGAGGGGTCTCGGCACTACAGCTTTGTCAAGCTGCTACTTGGTCGGGTTCAAACACCTTTGCAAAATACTATAAGTTTGATACCCTGGCTGAGGAGGAACTCATGTTTGCTCAATCGGTGCTGCAGAGTCATCCGCACTCTCCCGCCCGTTTTGGAGCATTGGTATAATCCCCATGGTCCTTACGGAGTCCCCAGCATCCTCTAGGACGTTAGAGAAAATAAGATTTTAAACCTACCGGTAAATCTTTTTCTCGTAGTCCGTAGAGGATGCTGGGCGCCCATCCCAAGTGCGGACTACTTCTGCAATACTTGTATATAGTTATTGCTTCAATAAGGGTTATGTTATAGTTGCATCGGTCCTGCACTGATGCTATGTTGTTTTTTCATACTGATAACTGGGTAGTTTATCACAAGTTATATGGTGTGATTGGTGTGGCTGGTATGAATCTTGCCCTGGATTAACAAAATCCTTTCCTCATACTGTCCGTCTCCTCTGGGCACAGTTTCTCTAACTGTGGCATAGAGGGAGGAGCCAGTGCACACCCAGAACTAAAGTCTTTCTTAAAGTGCCCGTGTCTCCTGTGGAGCCTGTCTATCCCCATGGTCCTTACGGAGTCCCCAGCATCCTCTACGGACTACGAGAAAAAGATTTACCGGTAGGTTTAAAATCTTATTTTCTACTTTATTCTTTTCTATCCTAGTTTATTACGACCAACTCTCATCCAAGGAGTTTGATATTCTACTACCTGCATGTAATTTAAATTGCTTAAATTGTTTATATGGTTGATTTGTCCTTCACAATCCATAATCTGCAACTTGTATGTACTTGTGTCATTGAAAATCTTATAATAAAAATGTATATATATTTAAAAAAAAAAGTTATAAGACATATGCATTCAATATTTGAAGAAACAAAATAAAATAAAGCTATCTATTGGGTTTCACTAACAAGCACATTGGAAGACTTGACTACTGTTAAAAGACATGCATTACATGGTATAGAGCCACAAACCACAATGTAGTAAAATAAAAACAAACTTACATGTGTATCAAACCTATGTGAGGCTTACATTGATAGTGCAAGATCAACACTCTATCAACTGTGCAAACTAGACTGCACATAAATGCCATAAAATTTATCTGAGATTTTAGTAAATAAGGCCCGTTGCTGTCCGGGTCACGCAGCCGTCACGGCCCGCCCCCATACGGTCCGGTCATGTCTGCGTTGTCCTGACTGTGCCCCCAAAATGGCGGCACAACGCCGCTGGCCCGACTCCTCCTGCCCAGTGACCGCCTCTGCCTGTCAATCAGGCAGAGGCGCTCACTGGGCAGAGATGCTGATCGCATCTCTGGCATGTGCCGGTGCACTGCGGCACCAGCACACACGCACTTCAGACCTGATCTCCTGTTGTGTGAATATGCACAGCAGGGATCAGGTCTGAATTAGGCCCTATATACAGCTGTCAGTAAGGCAGGGATGTGCTGCTGCCAGTGAGGCAGGGATGTGCTGCTGGTAGTGAAGCAGTGATGTGCTGCTGTCAGCGAAGCAGTGCTGTGCTGCTGTCAGCGAGGCAGGGATGTGCTGCTGTCAGCGAGGCAGGGATGTGCTGCTGTCAGCGAAGCAGGGATGTGCTGCTGTCAGCGAAGCAGGGATGTGCTGCTGTCAGCGAGGCAGGGATGTGCTGCTGTCAGCGAGGCAGGGATGTGCTGCTGTCAGCGAGGCAGGGATGTGCTGCTATAAGTGAGGCAGGGATGTGCTGCTGTCATTGAAGCAGGAATGTGCTGCTGCAGTGACGCAGAGATATGCTGCCCACTATCTCCCTATCACCCCTGCCTGAGTCACACACTTTCCCTGTCACCCCTGCCTCAGTTACCCACTATCTCCCAGTCACCGCTGCCTCAGTCAACCACTATACCTGCGATCCCTGCCTCAGTCACCCACTATACCAGTCACCCCTGCTTGAGTCACCCACTGTCACCCTATCACCCCTGCTTCAGTCACCCACTATCCCTGTCAACCCTGCCTCAGTCACCCACTATCTCCCAGTCACCCCTGCCTCAGTCAGCCACTATCCCTGTCACCCCTGCCTCAGTCTCTTACTGTCCCTGTCACCCCTGCCACAGTCATCCACTATCTCCCTATCACCCCTGCCTTAGTCATTTATTATCCCTGTCACCCACTTTCTTCCCATACTTACCCAACCCCTTCCTATCACGCCTCCCTCAGTAACCCACTATCTCCCTGTCACTCACTATCTCCCAGTCACCCCGGCCTCAGTCACCCACTATCTCCCACTCATACATGCTTCAGTCACCCACTATCTCCCAGTCATCCCTGCCTCAGTCACCTACTGACACCAGTGCAGACATTTCTGCTGCGGCCTCTCCACTCGTGCTGTGTCCCTCTGACAGATTTACTGACGGTCTGTCCCCCATAAGCCGGTGTGTCTGTGGGTACTTGGTACATGTGTGTCAACATGTCAGTGGCTGAATGTTTTTCCCAAGAGGAAACTATATTAGGAATGCAGACATATGATGGTGGCCCTGTTGGCACCACCAATAACTGACTGGGTAAATGTTTCAGTAATATCAGAGTAAGGTTGGATAAATCTGTGTCCCAGACACAGACGTAGAGAATAGATGTGATGTTCATGGCTATGTTTCTTTTCCCTCAGGCCCCGCGGGGTCGCAAAAATGTTATTTTGCCCAGTTACTACACACTGATACTGACACGGATACTGATTCCTATGTCGACCATAATGTTTCCTGATTAGATCCAATATTGGCAAGGAGCATTCAGTACATGATTGTGGATATTAAGGACATATTAAAATCACTGAAGACCCTGCTGTTACTGACAAAGGGGTCTATATGTATGTATATATAGATATATAATGAAAGCTGATGTAACGTTCCTCCATCTCTGTTTGAGAAAGTCTGGGCCAGCTCGACAAGATGGTTTCAAATCCCCAAAAGGATTCTGGTTGTTTATTCATTTCCCGCCGCGGACAGAATAAAGTGGGAGTCACCCCCTGTTCTGCACGGGGCCCTCTAACAAATCCAGCGGATCGTATGCAGGAAGCTACATTATTTCTAGTTATGTAACCACGGGTACATTACTTAGACCTGCCATTACATGTGCATGGGTGAGTAGTAGTATTCAAGAATTGGTCGAATACCTTGTCATCCGATATAGATACCCTGGAGAGATGGGATACTCCTTACGTTGTATCATATCAAGGACACTGCAGCATACTTACGTGAGACTGCAAGGGATATAGGACTCTTGAGTTCACGGGCCAATTTCATGGCAGTCTCGGATAGGAGGGCATTGTGGATTCACCAGGAGAATGCTGATGCTGACTCCAAGAAGAAAGGGAGTCTCTTCCCTATGAAGGTGAAGCCTTGTTTGGTGACTGCCTAGTTAATTTGATCTCGGCAGCTCCCGCAGGTAAGTCAACCTTCTTGCCCTATGTTCCCTCCCAACGGATGAAGACGCATCATTATCTGATGCAGTCATTTCGGCCCAATAGATATGCAAGAAGTTAAGATTCCCCTTTCTTTGCAGGTAGAGGAGGGAGAAGAGAGAAGAGGTCTGCAACCTCTTCAAGATCGCAGGAGCAGAGATCATCCTCTGCTTCTGCCAAATCCACTGCATGACGCTGGGGCTCTCTTGCAGGAGCCCGCACCAGTGGGGGCACGTCTAAAACTCTTCAGTCAGTTCTGGATTCATTCGGACATGGACTCGTGTGTTTTACAAATAGTGTCCCAAGGGTACAAACTGGGGTTTCAAGATGTTCCCCCTCAACGATTGTTCAAATCGGCCTTAGTCAGCAGGGAGAAGGTTTTTATTCAAGCCTCTTCGTGGTCCCTAAGCCGGACGGCTCAGTCAGACCAATCTGAAATCTGAAATCCCTCAATTTCTACCTAAGGAAATTCAATTTCAAGATGGAATCTCTCAGTGCAGTGATCTCCAGTCCGGAGGAAGGAGATTTCATGGTTTTAGTAGACATAAAGGATGCCTACTTACATGTTCCCATTTAGCCTCTGCATCAAGCTACCTGAGGTTTGCAATTCAGTATTGTCATTACCAATTTCAGACATTGCCGTTTGGTCTGTCCACGGCTCTGAGGATTTTCACCAGGGTGATCGCAAGCAAGGAGTAACAATTATCCCGTACTTGGATGATCTCTTGATAAAGGCGAGATCCAGGGACCAGTTAGTGCAAAACATTGCACTCTCCCTGACAGTTCTTCAACAACATGGTTGGCTCCTAAACTTGCCAAAATCGCAGTTGGTCCCAATGACGCGGTTGTTGTTTTTGGGAGTGATACTGGACACAGAAGAGGTTTTCTTCCAGTGGAAAGGCTCTGGAGATCCAGAGTCTGGTCAAACAAATTCTGAAACCAGCAAGAGTGTTAATCCATCAATGCATTTGGTTGCTGGGGAAGATGGTTGCGGCCTACGAGCCCATTCAGTTTGGCAGGTTCCATGCCAGAGTGTTCCAGTGGGACCTGTTGGACAAGTGGTCCGGATCCCACCTACACACGCACCGGAGGATAATCCTGTCTTCCAAGACCAGAATCTCACTCCATTGGTGGCTGCACACTCAGTTCTCACCTCCTAGAGGGGCGAAGGTTCGGGATCCAGGACTGGATCCTAGGGACCATGGATGCAACCCTCCGAGGCTGGGGAGCAGTCACACAGGGGGAAAACGTCCAAGGAAGATGGTCAAGTCGGGAAAGTTGTCTCCACATAAATGTTCTGGAGTTAAGGGCCATTTAATAACTGCAGACACAGTACGCACTGGGACGGGTGCCCAGCATCCTCTACGGACTAAGAGAAAAGGATTTACCGGTAGGTATTAAAATCCTATTTTCTCTAACGTCCTAGAGGATGCTGGGGACTCCGTAAGGACCATGGGGATAGACGGGCTCCGCAGGAGACATGGGCACTTTAAGAAAGACTTTAGTTCTGGGTGTGCACTGGCTTCTCCCTCTATGCCCCTCCTCCATACCTCAGTTTGATACTGTGCCCAGTGGAGACTGGGTGCTTTTCAGGAGCTCTCCTGAGCTTTCTGACAGAAAGTATTTTGTTAGGTTTTTAATTTTCAGGGAGCACTGCTGGCAACAGACTCCCTGCATCGAGGGACTGAGGGGAGAGAAGCAGCCCTACTCTCCGAGTTGCAAGGTCCTGCTTCTTAAGCTACTGTACACCATTAGCTCCAAAGGGATTAGCTCCAAAGGGATTGGTACGCAGGATCTCACCCTCGCCGTCCGTCCCCCTCGCAGAGCCGGAAGATAGAAGCCGGGTGAGTATGAGAAGAAAAGAAGACTTCAGAGGCGGCAGAGGACTTCATGATCTTCACTGAGGTAGCGCACAGCACTGCAGCTGTGCGCCATTGCTCCCATACACCTCACATACTCCGGTCACTGTAAGGGTGCAGGGCGCAGGGGGGGCACCCTGGGCAGCAATATAAACCTCTTTTTGGCAAAAATATAACATAAATACAGCTGGGCACTGTATATATGTATGAGCCCCCACCAATTTTACAGTTTAAGCGGGACAGAAGTCCGCCGCCGAGGGGGCGGGGCTTCTCCCTCAGCACTCACCAGCGCCATTTTTTCTCAACAGCACCGCTGAGAGGAAGCTCCCCGGACTCTCCCCTGCTTATACCACGGTAGAGAAGAGGGTTGAAAAGAGAGGGGGGGGGAACATAATTCGGCGCAAATTACATACAGCAGCGCTACTGGACAAACATTAAGTTACTGTGTTATTCCTGGGTTATATAGCGCTGGTGAGTGTGCTGGCATACTCTCTCTCTGTCTCTCCAAAGGGCCTTGTGGGGAAACTGTCTTCAGAAAAAGTATTCCCTGTGTGTGTGGTGTGTCGGTACACGTGTGTCGACATGTCTGAGGAAGAAGGCTATATTAGAGAGGAGCGGGAGCAAATGAATGTGGTGTCTCCGCTGACACCTGATTGGATGGATATGTGGAATGTTTTAAATGCTAGTGTAAACTCATTGTACAAAAGATTAGACAAGGCTGAAGCTTTGGGACAGTCAGGGACTCAACCCATGCCTGATCCTATGTTGCAGGGACTGTCAGGGTCTCATAAGCGCCCACTATCCCAGATTGTTGACACAGATACCGACACGGATTCTGACTCCAGTGTCGATTACGATGATGCAAAGTTACAGGCAAAATTGGCAAAATCCATTCGATATATGATTATGGCAATAAAAGATGTTTTGCACATCACAGAGGAACCCCCTGTCCCTGACAAGAGGGTACATATGTACAAGGGAAAGAAGCCTGAGGTAACCTTTGAGGGGGTCACACGAGCTGAACGAGTTATGTGAAAAAGCTTGGGAATCTCCAGATAAAAGACTGCAGATTTCCAAAAGGATTCTTATGGCGTATCCTTTTCCATCAACGGATAGGTTACGATGGAAATCCTCCCGTAGGATGGACAAAGCATTAACACGCACAGCTACAGTTGGAAAATCAAATTTTTTACCTTATGTTCCCTCACAGCATAAGAAAGCTCCGCATTATCAAATGCAGTCCTTTCGGTCACAAAGAAACAAGAAAGTGCGAGGTGCGTCCTTTCTTGCCAGAGGTAGGGGCAGAGGAATAAAGCTGCACAACACAGCTAGTTCCCAGGAACAGAAGTCCTCCCCGGCCTCTACAAAATCTACCTCATGACGCTGGGGCTCCACTGGCAGAGTCCGGCCCATGTGATGTCATGCAGCTGCTCTGACCACGCCTCCTGTTTCTCCGTTGCCGACCCCATTTTGAAACCGTGCCCCCGCACCGCTCCATCTCCGACTTGGAAATGGAGTGTTGTTGACCCCCCTCCCCCCCCCCCCTTCACTGATTCACAGTCAGAGGTGATCGCATTATCTGCGGGGTGCCGCAGAAAATGCAGGCGGATGCGTATGCTCTTAGCAGTTTTTGCAGTTGGATTGCGATCCAACCTGAATCAGGCCCCATTACCTATCACAATGCACTGCGGGTAGTACAAAATGGGGTTAATATAGGAGAAAAAACCCCAGAGCTGTGCTCCTTAACTGTCCCTGGTGGCTAGTGGAGCGGCTGCCCAGTAATCAGTGTCCACGCCAGTGCGCACACGGCCCGCCCCCATCAGCGGCCTCGTGATCCCGGAGGGCGGTGTGTGTGTGACTGACCTTAGGAAGAAACCGGAGCCTCCGCTGCAGTGACCCAGCAACCGGGGCACGGGAGTATACTGCGCCACTGGGAGTGATGGAGCTGCAGTAAAGAGGTCTATTAGACCTAGCCTGCTGCAGCCCTTGTAGATTCTTATAAAAAAAGTTCTTCTTTTCATGCCAAAATTAATAGCTAAGAATAGGCTGCCTGAGGCAGCCCCCTGTTAAGTGGCCTGCTACTGAAGGCACCAACTACAAACTGAGCTCCCTGTTCATGGAAGCGAGGTTATAGAGGAGGGGGCGCTGAGCATCTTGGGAACAGTCAAAAGCTTTGAGCCTGTTGGTGCCTCAGATCAAGATCCTACTCTGGTGTACATATACAATGTGAATCCTTGTGGAGTCCAGTGTACCCCACAGAAGAAATGAATGCGTCACACCCATTGGCAGCAACATTAGAATAGCTGCTGATGGGCACAATTGAGAAAGGAAAGGGGGAAAACATTTGAATCCAGCACATATATGTAATTTGAATATGTAATTTGTACCTTCCTACTTTAAAATGTAATGGATGAACCTCACCCTGTGAGAACTATCTTCATGATCAAGAGATCTCATATGCAAGATAAGTATGTGTTGGGATAGGGCTGTGGAGGGCGGCTGCTCGGGCACACCCCTGTCAAGTTAAGGAGATTCAACTGAGGAAGCACAAGGGAACTCTCATCTGGGAACAACAACTGCAGGGAGAACACATTTTCAGACGAATGTGGGAGGGCAGAAGGCTGCCTAATACTGAAGCACCCCCAAACAACAAACCAAATGCAACAACTACTGCAAGCATTCCTGGGGGAAGGCCTGCAGCAGATGGATTTGCATATAGTGATGTCATCCAAGCAGTGGGCATAGTTGGCTGCAACCCTCGTCTGCATATGAAAAGAGAAAAGGGTCACGCAGGGCATGGTGGCCTTTGTGGGGTTGCGCTTGGATGACCCCTAAATCGCTTTATACACCCCCACCCCCCATCAGTGTGGGCTCATGTTGGCCATGCCCCAGCCCCTGAAGCATTCAAGCTGATTTCTTGCAGCAGCTGGACCCAGAAACAGCTGCAAAAGAGAGATATTGGCAAGGAAAAGCTGTCTTGTACCTTTGCATTTTTCTCCCAAACGAAGGACACTAGAAAGAAAATTTTAAAGCCTCCTGTTAGGCCATCATCAGAAAAAGCATTCCCTGTGTGTGTGGTGTGTCGGTACACGTGTGTCGACATGTCTGAGGAAGAAGGCTATATTAGAGAGGAGCAGGAGCAAATGAATGTGGTGTCTCCGCCGACAGCTGATTGGATGGATATGTGGAATGTTTTAAATGCTAGTGTAAACTCATTGCACAAAAGATTAGACAAGGCTGACGCTTTGGGACAGTCAGGGTCTCAACCCATGCCTGATCCTATGTTGCAGGGACTGTCAGGGTCTCATAAGCGCCCACTATCCCAGATTGTTGACACAGATACAGACACAGATTCTGACTCCAGTGTCGATTACGATGATGCAAAGTTACAGCCAAAATTGGCAAAATCCATTCGATATATGATTATGGCAATAAAAGATGTTTTGCACATCAGAGAGGAACCCCCTGTCCCTGACAAGAGGGTACATATGTACAAGGTGAAAAAGCCTGAGGTAACCTTTGAGGGGGTCACACGAGCTGAACGAGTTATGTGAAAAAGCTTGGGAATCTCCAGATAAAAGACTGCAGATTTCCAAAAGGATTCTTATGGCGTATCCTTTCCCATCAATGGATAGGTTACGATGGGAATCCTCCCCTAGGGTGGACAAAGCATTAACACGCTTATCCAAGAAGGTAGCCCTCCCGTCCCAGTATACGGCTACCCTCAAAGAGTCTGCTGACCGCAAACAGGAGATTACCCTGAAGTCCATTTATACACATTCAGGTACCTTACTCAGACCGGCAATTGCGTCGGCCTGGGTGTGTAGTGCTGTAGCGGCATGGACGGATACCTTATCTGAGGGGATGGATACCCTAGATAAGGATACTATTTTATTGACCCTGGGGCATATAAGAGATGCTGTCCTATATATGTGTGTATGCAAACTACAGGTGGTGCTGCAGGGCTCACACCCTTTTACTTGTCTTGTAGAGCAACTCTGGAGCTGTTTCTGGGTCCAGCTGCTGCAAGAAATCAGCTTGAATGCTTCAGGGGCTGGGGCATGGCCAACATGAGCCCACACTGATGGGGGGTGGGGGTGTATAAAGCGATTTAGGGGTCATCCAAGCGCAACCCCACAAAGGCCACCATGCCCTGCGTGACCCTTTTCTCTTTTCATATGCAGACGAGGGTTGCAGCCAACTATGCCCACTGCTTGGATGACATCACTATATGCAAATCCATCTGCTGCAGGCCTTCCCCCAGGAATGCTTGCAGTAGTTGTTGCATTTGGTTTGTTGTTTGGGGGTGCTTCAGTATTAGGCAGCCTTCTGCCCTCCCACATTCGTCTGAAAATGTGTTCTCCCTGCAGTTGTTGTTCCCAGATGAGAGTTCCCTTGTGCTTCCTCAGTTGAATCTCCTTAACTTGACAGGGGTGTGCCCGAGCAGCCGCCCTCCACAGCCCTATCCCAACACATACTTATCTTGCATATGAGATCTCTTGATCATGAAGATAGTTCTCACAGGGTGAGGTTCATCCATTACATTTTAAAGTAGGAAGGTACAAATTACATATTCAAATTACATATATGTGCTGGATTCAAATGTTTTCCCCCTTTCCTTTCTCAATTGTGCCCATCAGCAGCTATTCTAATGTTGCTGCCAATGGGTGTGACGCATTCATTTCTTCTGTGGGGTACACTGGACTCCACAAGGATTCACATTGTATATGTACACCAGAGTAGGATCTTGATCTGAGGCACCAACAGGCTCAAAGCTTTTGACTGTTCCCAAGATGCTCAGCGCCCCCTCCTCTATAACCTCGCTTCCATGAACAGGGAGCTCAGTTTGTAGTTGGTGCCTTCAGTAGCAGGCCACTTAACAGGGGGCTGCCTCAGGCAGCCTATTCTTAGCTATTAATTTTGGCATGAAAAGAAGAACTTTTTTTATAAGAATCTACAAGGGCTGCAGCAGGCTAGGTCTAATAGACCTCTTTACTGCAGCTCCATCACTCCCAGTGGCGCAGTATACTCCCGTGCCCCGGTTGCTGGGTCACTGCAGCGGAGGCTCCGGTTTCTTCCTAAGGTCAGTCACACACACACCGCCCTCCGGGATCACGAGGCCGCTGATGGGGGCGGGCCGTGTGCGCACTGGCGTGGACACTGATTACTGGGCAGCCGCTCCACTAGCCACCAGGGACAGTTAAGGAGCACAGCTCTGGGGTTTTTTCTCCTATATTAACCCCATTTTGTACTACCCGCAGTGCATTGTGATAGGTAATGGGGCCTGATTCAGGTTGGATCGCAATCCAACTGCAAAAACTGCTAAGAGCATACGCATCCGCCTGCATTTTCTGCGGCACCCCGCAGATAATGCGATCACCTCTGACTGTGAATCAGTGAAGGGGGGGGGGGGAGGGGGGTCAACAACACTCCATTTCCAAGTCGGAGATGGAGCGGTGCGGGGGCACGGTTTCAAAATGGGGTCGGCAACGGAGAAACAGGAGGCGTGGTCAGAGCAGCTGCATGACATCACATGGGCCGGACTCTGCCAGTGGAGCCCCAGCGTCATGAGGTAGATTTTGTAGAGGCCGGGGAGGACTTCTGTTCCTGGGAACTAGCTGTGTTGTGCAGCTTTATTCCTCTGCCCCTACCTCTGGCAAGAAAGGACGCACCTCGCACTTTCTTGTTTCTTTGTGACCGAAAGGACTGCATTTGATAATGCGGAGCTTTCTTATGCTGTGAGGGAACATAAGGTAAAAAATTTGATTTTCCAACTGTAGCTGTGCGTGTTAATGCTTTGTCCATCCTACGGGAGGATTTCCATCGTAACCTATCCGTTGATGGAAAAGGATACGCCATAAGAATCCTTTTGGAAATCTGCAGTCTTTTATCTGGAGATTCCCAAGCTTTTTCACATAACTCGTTCAGCTCGTGTGACCCCCTCAAAGGTTACCTCAGGCTTCTTTCCCTTGTACATATGTACCCTCTTGTCAGGGACAGGGGGTTCCTCTGTGATGTGCAAAACATCTTTTATTGCCATAATCATATATCGAATGGATTTTGCCAATTTTGCCTGTAACTTTGCATCATCGTAATCGACACTGGAGTCAGAATCCGTGTCGGTATCTGTGTCAACAATCTGGGATAGTGGGCGCTTATGAGACCCTGACAGTCCCTGCAACATAGGATCAGGCATGGGTTGAGTCCCTGACTGTCCCAAAGCTTCAGCCTTGTCTAATCTTTTGTACAATGAGTTTACACTAGCATTTAAAACATTCCACATATCCATCCAATCAGGTGTCAGCGGAGACACCACATTCATTTGCTCCCGCTCCTCTCTAATATAGCCTTCTTCCTCAGACATGTCGACACACGTGTACCGACACACCACACACACAGGGAATACTTTTTCTGAAGACAGTTTCCCCACAAGGCCCTTTGGAGAGACAGAGAGAGAGTATGCCAGCACACTCACCAGCGCTATATAACCCAGGAATAACACAGTAACTTAATGTTTGTCCAGTAGCGCTGCTGTATGTAATTTGCGCCGAATTATGTTCCCCCCCCCTCTCTTTTCAACCCTCTTCTCTACCGTGGTATAAGCAGGGGAGAGTCCGGGGAGCTTCCTCTCAGCGGTGCTGTTGAGAAAAAATGGCGCTGGTGAGTGCTGAGGGAGAAGCCCCGCCCCCTCGGCGGCGGACTTCTGTCCCGCTTAAACTGTAAAATTGGTGGGGGCTCATACATATATACAGTGCCCAGCTGTATATATGTTATATTTTTGCCAAAAAGAGGTTTATATTGCTGCCCAGGGTGCCCCCCCTGCGCCCTGCACCCTTACAGTGACCGGAGTATGTGAGGTGTATGGGAGCAATGGCGCACAGCTGCAGTGCTGTGCGCTACCTCAGTGAAGATCATGAAGTCCTCTGCCGCCTCTGAAGTCTTCTTTTCTTCTCATACTCACCCGGCTTCTATCTTCCGGCTCTGCGAGGGGGACGGACGGCGAGGGTGAGATCCTGCGTACCAATCCCTTTGGAGCTAATCCCTTTGGAGCTAATGGTGTACAGTAGCTTAAGAAGCAGGACCTTGCAACTCGGAGAGTAGGGCTGCTTCTCTCCCCTCAGTCCCTCGATGCAGGGAGTCTGTTGCCAGCAGTGCTCCCTGAAAATTAAAAACCTAACAAAATACTTTCTGTCAGAAAGCTCAGGAGAGCTCCTGAAAAGCACCCAGTCTCCACTGGGCACAGTATCAAACTGAGGTATGGAGGAGGGGCATAGAGGGAGAAGCCAGTGCACACCCAGAACTAAAGTCTTTCTTAAAGTGCCCATGTCTCCTGCGGAGCCCGTCTATCCCCATGGTCCTTACGGAGTCCCCAGCATCCTCTAGGACGTTAGAGAAAATAGGATTTTAATACCTACCGGTAAATCCTTTTCTCTTAGTCCGTAGAGGATGCTGGGCACCCGTCCCAGTGCGTACTGTGTCTGCAGTTATTAAATGGCCCTTAACTCCAGAACATTTATGTGGAGACAACTTTCCCGACTTGACCATCTTCCTTGGACGTTTTCCCCCTGTGTGACTGCTCCCCAGCCTCGGAGGGTTGCATCCATGGTCCCTAGGATCCAGTCCTGGATCCCGAACCTTCGCCCCTCTAGGAGGTGAGAACTGAGTGTGCAGCCACCAATGGAGTGAGATTCTGGTCTTGGAAGACAGGATTATCCTCCGGTGCGTGTGTAGGTGGGATCCGGACCACTTGTCCAACAGGTCCCACTGGAACACTCTGGCATGGAACCTGCCAAACTGAATGGGCTCGTAGGCCGCAACCATCTTCCCCAGCAACCAAATGCATTGATGGATTAACACTCTTGCTGGTTTCAGAATTTGTTTGACCAGACTCTGGATCTCCAGAGCCTTTCCACTGGAAGAAAACCTCTTCTGTGTCCAGTATCACTCCCAAAAACAACAACCGCGTCATTGGGACCAACTGCGATTTTGGCAAGTTTAGGAGCCAACCATGTTGTTGAAGAACTGTCAGGGAGAGTGCAATGTTTTGCACTAACTGGTCCCTGGATCTCGCCTTTATCAAGAGATCATCCAAGTACGGGATAATTGTTACTCCTTGCTTGCGATCACCCTGGTGAAAATCCTCAGAGCCGTGGACAGACCAAACGGCAATGTCTGAAATTGGTAATGACAATACTGAATTGCAAACCTCAGGTAGCTTGATGCAGAGGCTAAATGGGAACATGTAAGTAGGCATCCTTTATGTCTACTAAAACCATGAAATCTCCTTCCTCCGGACTGGAGATCACTGCACTGAGAGATTCCATCTTGAAATTGAATTTCCTTAGGTAGAAATTGAGGGATTTCAGATTTCAGATTGGTCTGACTGAGCCGTCCGGCTTAGGGACCACGAAGAGGCTTGAATAAAAACCTTCTCCCTGCTGACTAAGGCCGATTTGAACAATCGTTGAGGGGGAACATCTTGAAACCCCAGTTTGTACCCTTGGGACACTATTTGTAAAACACACGAGTCCATGTCCGAATGAATCCAGAACTGACTGAAGAGTTTTAGACGTGCCCCCACTGGTGCGGGCTCCTGCAAGAGAGCCCCAGCGTCATGCAGTGGATTTGGCAGAAGCAGAGGATGATCTCTGCTCCTGCGATCTTGAAGAGGTTGCAGACCTCTTCTCTCTTCTCCCTCCTCTACCTGCAAAGAAAGGGGAATCTTAACTTCTTGCATATCTATTGGGCCGAAATGACTGCATCAGATAATGATGCGTCTTCATCCGTTGGGAGGGAACATAGGGCAAGAAGGTTGACTTACCTGCGGGAGCTGCCGAGATCAAATTAACTAGGCAGTCACCAAACAAGGCTTCACCTTCATAGGGAAGAGACTCCCTTTCTTCTTGGAGTCAGCATCAGCATTCTCCTGGTGAATCCACAATGCCCTCCTATCCGAGACTGCCATGAAATTGGCCCGTGAACTCAAGAGTCCTATATCCCTTGCAGTCTCACGTAAGTATGCTGCAGTGTCCTTGATATGATACAACGTAAGGAGTATCCCATCTCTCCAGGGTATCTATATCGGATGACAAGGTATTCGACCAATTCTTGAATACTACTACTCACCCATGCACATGTAATGGCAGGTCTAAGTAATGTACCCGTGGTTACATAACTAGAAATAATGTAGCTTCCTGCATACGATCCGCTGGATTTGTTAGAGGGCCCCGTGCAGAACAGGGGGTGACTCCCACTTTATTCTGTCCGCGGCGGGAAATGAATAAACAACCAGAATCCTTTTGGGGATTTGAAACCATCTTGTCGAGCTGGCCCAGACTTTCTCAAACAGAGATGGAGGAACGTTACATCAGCTTTCATTATATATCTATATATACATACATATAGACCCCTTTGTCAGTAACAGCAGGGTCTTCAGTGATTTTAATATGTCCTTAATATCCACAATCATGTACTGAATGCTCCTTGCCAATATTGGATCTAATCAGGAAACATTATGGTCGACATAGGAATCAGTATCCGTGTCAGTATCAGTGTGTAGTAACTGGGCAAAATAACATTTTTGCGACCCCGCGGGGCCTGAGGGAAAAGAAACATAGCCATGAACATCACATCTATTCTCTACGTCTGTGTCTGGGACACAGATTTATCCAACCTTACTCTGATATTACTGAAACATTTACCCAGTCAGTTATTGGTGGTGCCAACAGGGCCACCATCATATGTCTGCATTCCTAATATAGTTTCCTCTTGGGAAAAACATTCAGCCACTGACATGTTGACACACATGTACCAAGTACCCACAGACACACCGGCTTATGGGGGACAGACCGTCAGTAAATCTGTCAGAGGGACACAGCACGAGTGGAGAGGCCGCAGCAGAAATGTCTGCACTGGTGTCAGTAGGTGACTGAGGCAGGGATGACTGGGAGATAGTGGGTGACTGAAGCATGTATGAGTGGGAGATAGTGGGTGACTGAGGCCGGGGTGACTGGGAGATAGTGAGTGACAGGGAGATAGTGGGTTACTGAGGGAGGCGTGATAGGAAGGGGTTGGGTAAGTATGGGAAGAAAGTGGGTGACAGGGATAATAAATGACTAAGGCAGGGGTGATAGGGAGATAGTGGATGACTGTGGCAGGGGTGACAGGGACAGTAAGAGACTGAGGCAGGGGTGACAGGGATAGTGGCTGACTGAGGCAGGGGTGACTGGGAGATAGTGGGTGACTGAGGCAGGGTTGACAGGGATAGTGGGTGACTGAAGCAGGGGTGATAGGGTGACAGTGGGTGACTCAAGCAGGGGTGACTGGTATAGTGGGTGACTGAGGCAGGGATCGCAGGTATAGTGGTTGACTGAGGCAGCGGTGACTGGGAGATTGTGGGTAACTGAGGCAGGGGTGACAGGGAAAGTGTGTGACTCAGGCAGGGGTGATAGGGAGATAGTGGGCAGCATATCTCTGCGTCACTGCAGCAGCACATTCCTGCTTCAATGACAGCAGCACATCCCTGCCTCACTTATAGCAGCACATCCCTGCCTCGCTGACAGCAGCACATCCCTGCCTCGCTGACAGCAGCACATCCCTGCCTCGCTGACAGCAGCACATCCCTGCTTCGCTGACAGCAGCACATCCCTGCTTCGCTGACAGCAGCACATCCCTGCCTCGCTGACAGCAGCACATCCCTGCCTCGCTGACAGCAGCACAGCACTGCTTCGCTGACAGCAGCACATCACTGCTTCACTACCAGCAGCACATCCCTGCCTCACTGGCAGCAGCACATCCCTGCCTTACTGACAGCTGTATATAGGGCCTAATTCAGACCTGATCCCTGCTGTGCATATTCACACAACAGGAGATCAGGTCTGAAGTGCGTGTGTGCTGGTGCCGCAGTGCACCGGCACATGCCAGAGATGCGATCAGCATCTCTGCCCAGTGAGCGCCTCTGCCTGATTGACAGGCAGAGGCGGTCACTGGGCAGGAGGAGTCGGGCCAGCGGCGTTGTGCCGCCATTTTGGGGGCACAGTCAGGACAACGCAGACATGACCGGACCGTATGGGGGCGGGCCGTGACGGCTGCGTGACCCGGACAGCAACGGGCCTTATTTACTAAAATCTCAGATAAATTTTATGGCATTTATGTGCAGTCTAGTTTGCACAGTTGATAGAGTGTTGATCTTGCACTATCAATGTAAGCCTCACATAGGTTTGATACACATGTAAGTTTGTTTTTATTTTACTACATTGTGGTTTGTGGCTCTATACCATGTAATGCATGTCTTTTAACAGTAGTCAAGTCTTCCAATGTGCTTGTTAGTGAAACCCAATAGATAGCTTTATTTTATTTTGTTTCTTCAAATATTGAATGCATATGTCTTATAACTTTTTTTTTTAAATATATATACATTTTTATTATAAGATTTTCAATGACACAAGTACATACAAGTTGCAGATTATGGATTGTGAAGGACAAATCAACCATATAAACAATTTAAGCAATTTAAATTACATGCAGGTAGTAGAATATCAAACTCCTTGGATGAGAGTTGGTCGTAATAAACTAGGATAGAAAAGAATAAAGTAGAAAATAAGATTTTAAACCTACCGGTAAATCTTTTTCTCGTAGTCCGTAGAGGATGCTGGGGACTCCGTAAGGACCATGGGGATAGACAGGCTCCACAGGAGACACGGGCACTTTAAGAAAGACTTTAGTTCTGGGTGTGCACTGGCTCCTCCCTCTATGCCACAGTTAGAGAAACTGTGCCCAGAGGAGACGGACAGTATGAGGAAAGGATTTTGTTAATCCAGGGCAAGATTCATACCAGCCACACCAATCACACCATATAACTTGTGATAAACTACCCAGTTATCAGTATGAAAAAACAACATAGCATCAGTGCAGGACCGATGCAACTATAACATAACCCTTATTGAAGCAATAACTATATACAAGTATTGCAGAAGTAGTCCGCACTTGGGATGGGCGCCCAGCATCCTCTACGGACTACGAGAAAAAGATTTACCGGTAGGTTTAAAATCTTATTTTCTCTAACGTCCTAGAGGATGCTGGGGACTCCGTAAGGACCATGGGGATTATACCAATGCTCCAAAACGGGCGGGAGAGTGCGGATGACTCTGCAGCACCGATTGAGCAAACATGAGTTCCTCCTCAGCCAGGGTATCAAACTTATAGTATTTTGCAAAGGTGTTTGAACCCGACCAAGTAGCAGCTTGACAAAGCTGTAGTGCCGAGACCCCTCGGGCAGCCGCCCAAGAAGAGCCCACTTTCCTCGTGGAATGGGCCTTGACCGATTTCAGTAACTGCAATCCAGCCATAGAATGCGCTTGCTGAATCGTGTTACAAATCCGGCGAGCAATAGCCTGTTTTGAAGCAGGGGCACCAATCTTGTTGGTTGCATACAGGACAAACAGCGCTTCAGTTTTCCTGACTCTAGCCGTCCTGGCCATGTAAATTTTCAAAGCCCTGACCACATCAAGTAACTCGGAATCCTCCAAGTCACGCGTAGCCACAGGCACCACAATAGGTTGGTTCATATGAAAAGATGAGACCACTTTTGGTAGGAATTGAGGACGGGTCCGCAATTCCGCTCTATCCACATGGAATACCAAATATGGGCTTTTATGTGACAAAGCCGCTAATTCCGACACTCGCCTAGCCGAAGCCAAGGCTAATAACATGACCACCTTCCATGTGAGATATTTTAACTCCACTGTTTTAAGTGGTTCAAACCAGTGTGATTTTAGAAAACTTAACACCACGTTAAGGTCCCAAGGTGCCACCGGAGGCACAAAAGGAGGCTGAATATGCAGCACTCCTTTTACAAAAGTCTGAACTTCTGGAAGAGAAGCCAATTCTTTTTGAAAGAAAATGGATAAGGCCGAAATCTGGACCTTAATAGAGCCTAATTTTAGGCCCAAATTCACTCCAGTTTGTAGGAAGTGAAGGAAACGGCCCAGATGGAATTCTTCCGTAGGAGCATTCCTGGCCTCACACCAAGAAACATAATTTCGCCATATACGGTGTAATGTTTTAACGTTACATCCTTCCTAGCCTTTATCAGCGTAGGGATGACCTCAACCGGAATGCTAGGATCCGGCATTCAACCGCCATGCCGTCAAACGCAGCCGCGGTAAGTCTTGGAACAGACAGGGCCCCTGATGCAACAGGTCCTGTCTTAGAGGGAGAGGCCACAGATCTTCTGTGAGCATTTCCTGCAGATCCGGATACCAGATGGCCAATACTCCGGATACTCCGTGGCCAATCTGGAACAATGAGGATTGTTCTCACTCCTCTTTGTCTTATTATCCTCAACACCTTGGGTATGAGAGGAAGAGGAGGAAATACATAGACCGACCGGAACACCCACGGTGTCACTAGGGCGTCTACAGCTACTGCCTGAGGGTCTCTTGACCTTGCGCAATACCTCTGTAGCTTTTTATTGAGCCGGGACAACATCATGTCTATCTGTGGCAGTTCCCACTGACTTGTAATCTGTGCAAAGACTTCCTGATGAAGTCCCCACTCTCCCGGATGTAGGTCGTGTCTGCTGAGGAAGTCTGCTTCCCAGTTGTCCACTCCCGGAATGAACACTGCTGACAGTGCGCTTGCGTGATTCTCCACCCAGCGAATAATTCTGGTGGCTTGTGCCATCGCCACTCTGCTCCTTGTGCCGCCTTGGCGGTTTACATGAGCCACTGCGGTGACGTTGTCTGACTGGATCAGAACCGGTTGGTCGCAAAGTAAGGTCTCCGCTTGACGTAGGGCATTGTATATGGCCCTTAGATCCAGGATGTTGATGTGAAGACAAGTCTCTTGACTTGACCAAATACCTTGGAAATTTCTTCCCTGTGTGACTGCTCCCCAACCTTGGAGGCTTGCGTCTGTGGTCACCAGGATCCAGCCCTGAATGCTGAATCTGCGTCCCTCGAGAAGGTGAGCACTCTGCAGCCACCACAGGAGTGATACCCTGACCCTGGGGGACAGGGTGATCAACCAATGCATCTGTAAATGTGACCCGGACCACTTGTCCAGTAGGTCCCATTGGAAAGTCAGCAAAAAGAAAAAGAGAAAAGGACTGTATTTGTCGATGCACAGGAAGAAGGGTGACCTGATTATCACAATCTTCTGGAGAATTATTAAAATTTAACTTTTATTAGTGTCAAATTAAAATAGTGTGATGATAACTGACAACAAACTACGAGTATAGACGAAACATAAAGGTTAAAATCAAGACGTATACAACATATACCACAAGTGCAATGAAATAATAAGTGTGATTAAAGATTAAAATATGTGTCCGCGTGTCTGTTCTTATATCCAATTATATAATATTGCTCACAATATTTACTCAGTCTGATAATAGTTGTCAGCAATTGGTCTTCATATGTTCACATGACCATTTGTCAGTATTTATAATATCTGGAGTATTATAATATCTCACACTATTTTAATTTGACACTAATAAAAGTTAAATTTTAATAATTCTCCAGAAGATTGTGATAATCAGGTCACCCTTCTTCCTGTGCATCGACAAATACAGTCCTTTTCTCTTTTTCTTTTTGCTGACTAACCTTAGCTGTAGTCGATAGCACCCCCACAAATAATTGTGAATACTTGAATGCAATAGGGGTTATTTTGGAGCTGTATATAGTTCCAAATCTGATATAATACAATTGTGTGTGTGCAGATACAATCCCACCCCCCATTGGAAAGTCCTCGCATGGATCCTGCCGAATGGAATGGCCTTGTATGATGCCACCATCTTTCCCAGGACTCGAGTGCAGTGATGCACTGACACCTGTTTTGGTTTCAATAGGTTCCTGACAAGAGTCATGTGTTCCTGGGCCTTTTCTATCAGGAGATAAACCCTCTTCTCGTCCGTGTCCAGAATCATGCCCAAGAAAGACAGACGAGTAGTAGGAATCAACTGCGACTTCGGGATATTGAGAATCCAGCCGTGTTGCTGTAACACTTTCAGTGAAAGTGATACGCTGTTCAGCAACTGCTCTCTTGATCTCGCTTTTATGAGATCGCCCAAGTACGGGATAATTGTGACACCTTGCTTGCACAGGAGCACCATCATTTCCGTCATTACCTTGGTGAAAATTCTCAGGGCCATGGAGAGACCAAACAGCAACGTCTGAAATTGGCAATGACAGTCCTGTACCGCAAATCTGAGGTACGCCTGATGAGGTGGATAAATGGGGACATGAAGGTATGCATCCTGTACACAAATGCGGACAACAGGTGTCAAGCCGTGTGTTGCCTTTGTCAAGCTGTAATAAGTAGGGATAAGGACGTTAACCACCTCGGAACATCCTCCCTTATACGTCACCTGCAGCGCATTAATCATAAGTCAGTGACAAGTTCAAAAACTTTGGATGACAGCGGAAGCAGTCCACTGACCACCTTCCTCTTGTAACCAAGCTCCTGCAAACCACACCACCAACTCCCTCAGTGTCAATTTCCTCCTTAGACAGGAGAGCCAATAGTCCTGCAGGCCATGTCACTGGCAAGTCTGACGAGTCCTCTCCTGCCTGGGATTCCTCCGATGCATCCTTGAGTGTAACGCCTACTGCTGCTGGCGCTGCTGTTGTTGCTGCTGGGAGTCGATCGTCATCCCAGAGGGGAAGTCGGAAGACCACTTGTACTACTTCCAGTAAGCAATTGACTGTCCAACAGTCCTTTGCGAGGAAGATGAAATATCACAGCAGTCATCCTGCTGCAAAGCGGATAACTCAGGTCTGGGTGGTGAGAAACGTGGTTCCGGTATCCATCGTTAATTTAGAGGCAACTAGAGACTTGATTGAGGTACTGTGTCCCCGGTACCAAATACCCTCTAGGTTCCATTTCTCTAGGCAGGCGATACCGAAAATGTACACAGACCTCAGAAAAAGAGTCACCAGTGTCCTAAAAAATGCAGTTGTACCCAATGTCCACTTGTCTGTGGTTAAGTGGAGCAGGGCAGACTCAGGACTATATGACTGTGACAGCCCACTGGGTAGATGTATTGCCTCCCGCAGCAAGAACAGCAGCGGCGGCACCAGTAGCAGCATCTCGCAATTGCCAACTCGTTCCTAGGCAGGCTACGCTTTGTATCACCGCTTTCCATAAGAGGCACACAGCTGACAACCTCTTACGGAAACTGAGGAACATCATCGCAAAATGGCTTACCCCAATTGAACTCTCCTGGGGATTTGTGACATCGGACAACGCCACCAATATTGTGCGTGCATTACATCTGGGCAAATTCCAGCACGTCCCATGTTTTGCACATACATTGAACTTTGTGGTGCAGAATTATTTAAAAAACGACAGGGGCGTGCAAGAGATGCTGTCGGTGGCCCGAAGAATTGCGGGCCACTTTCTGCATTCAGCCACCGCATGCCGAAGACTGGAGCACCACCAAACATTCCTGAACCTGCCCTGCCATCATCTGAAGCAAGAGGTGGTAACGAGGTGGAATTCAACCCTCTATATGCTTCAGAGGATGGAGGAGCAGCAAAAGGCCATTCAAGCCTATACATCTGCCCACGATATAGGCAAAGGAGGGGGAATGCACCTGACTCAAGCGCAGTGGAGAATGATTTCAACGTTGTGCAAGGTTCTGCAACCCTTTGAACTTGCCACACGTGAAGTCAGTTCAGACACTGCCAGCCCTAGTCAGGTCATTCCCCTCATCAGGCTTTTGCAGAAGAAGCTGGAGACATTGAAGGAGGAGCTAAAACAGAGCGATTCCACTAGGCATGTGGAACTTGTGGATGGAGCCCTTAATTCGCTTAACCAGGATTCAATCTGTTGAAATCAGAGCACTACATTTTGGCCACCGTGCTCGATCCTAGATTTAAAACCTACATTGTATCTCTCTTTCCGGCAGACACAAGTCTGCAGAGGTTCAAAGACCTGCTGGTGAGAAAATTGTCAAGTCAAGCGGAACGTGACCCGTCAACAGCTCCTCCTTCACATTCTCCCGCAACTGGGGGTGCGAGGAAAAGGCTAAGAATTCCGAGCCCACCCGCCTGCAATAAGCAATCCAACTGCAAAAATTGCTAAGAGCATACGCATGCGCCTGCATTTTCTGTGGCACCCCGCAGATAATGCGATCGCCTCTGACTTTCAATCGGTGCGGGGGGGGGGGGTCAGCAACACTCCATTTCAAAGTCGGAGATGGAGCGGTGCGGGGGCAGGGCTTCAACGGAGAAACAGGAGGCGTGGTCAGAGCGGCTGCATGACATCACATGCAGCCGCTGCGATCACAAAAATGGTGGCGGCTTCCTGCGCACACGTACAGTCTGCACCAACAGGAGGCTAAACCATTTTTTATGATCACGCTGAACTGCACTGAGACTGCAATTTCAGCGTGGTCAAGAAGGGAGGCGGCATACTGGGTGGCCATGCCCTGTGATGGGTGGCCCCAGCATGCGAACCAAAGGATTGCAAATTCTGTTACTTAGCAGAATGTGCAATCCTTACTGAATTAGGCCCATTGATTACAAAATTATAAACAATATTTGAAGTTTTTCTTCAGGGACTAACACAAAAGATGCTTGGGGCTACTAACACATGGGTAAGCCACGTAAAGCTTCCCATGGGTCAGTGGCATCACAACGGGGTTGCGGCACACACCCGAGTGTCACCCGCCAAGGGGGGTGACACCAAAGTGCCGGCTCTTCTTCAGTGACAGAATATGGGTGTTTCACTGTGACATTACGTGCAACACCCAGTTTCTGTCACTGTGCAGGAGCCAGCACTACTCACACACTAGTCCCCGGGTGCAGCCCCCAACCCCCGGGATACCCGCAGCAACAAAATGGTGATTCAGGCCACGCCCCTACCTATGAGACCATGCCTCCTTTTTACCATTGCCCTGCTTATCTGCGCGCACTGCATTACAATCTCCCTCGCCGCCTCTCTGGGTGTCACCAGTGATAGTGACACCTCTGCCATGCTTGTAGCAGCTGGTCCTAAGATCTACGCCTCCAGCCCTGAGTGTTTTCCCTTGTGACGTGTTGATCATCATAGCGAAGCAGATGCTTACAGAAAACTGCTGGTGCTTAGATTGAAAAGAAAAACATTGACGAACCCATCATTTCAGCGACAGGGTCTGCCACACGACTGACTGAAATGACTGGTTGGTTTGGGCCCCCACCAAAAAAGAATCAATCAATCTCTCCTTGCACAAACTGGCTCTACAGAGGCAAGATGTCCTCCCTTGTGCTGCCTCAGTTGAATCTCCTTTACTTGACAGAGATGTGCCTGAGCAGCGGCCCTCCCCAGCCCTATCCCAAATCATACTTATTTTGCATAGGAGATACCATGGTCATGAAGATTGTTCTCCCAGGGTGAGGTTCATTCATTGCATTCTGGGTATGCTGACCCCTGTGATTTCCCCAAATGTGGGAAACTCAATTGCATTATTTGTGGTAGTGGGGGACAGTGTTTGTGCTTTCTTCTGGTCAACTCTGGTAAAAATCAGATTTCTTTGTCTCAGATCTTCCTCTAGCCTTGTTCCTCTTTCGAGAGTTCCCTTGTGCTGCCTCAGTTGGATCTCCTTCACTTGACAGGGGGGTACCCGAGCAGCGACCCTCCCCAGCTCTAGCCCAACTCCTACTTACCTGCCAGGTGAGATACTATGATCATGTAGGTGCTTCTCCCAGGGCAAGGCTCACCCATTGCACTCTGGGTGTGCTGCCCCTGTGATTTCCCCAAATGTTGGAAACTTGACTGCATAATTTGTGTTTCCCCTGGTCGGCTCTCGTATAATTCAGATCTCTTTGTCTCAGGTCTCTCTCCAGCCTAGTTTGCTGTCTGTTTCCACTTCTCTTTTCTTGAGCCGCTCCCTTCTATGCCCTTGCGCACTATCCTAACTTCTCCCGTCTGCTTACTTTGTGCCTTCCAACACACAATGCAAACTTCAGGTAGTGCTGCAGGGCCCTCACCCTTTTAACTGCCTCACAGAGCAGCTCTGGAGCTGTTACAGTGCCCAGCTGCTGCAGAGAAATCAGCTTGAATGCTTCAGGGGCTGGGGCATTGCCAACATGAGCCCCACACCGAAGGAGGGTGGGGGTGTTTAATGCGAACTAAGGGTCATCCAAGCGCTGCAAAAGGCCGCCATGCCCTGCATACCCCTTTTCTCTTTTCATATGCAGATGAGGGTTCCAGCCAACTTTGGCCCACTGCTTGGATGACATCACCATATGCAAATCCATCTGCTGTAGGCCTTCCCCCAGGAATGCTTGCACTAGTTGTTGCATTTGGTTTGTTGTTTGGGGGTGCTTCAGTATTAGGCAGCCTTCTGCCCTCCCATGTTCATCTGAAAATATGTGTTCTCCCTGCAGTTGTTGTCCCCAGATGAGAGTTCCCTTGTGCTGCCTCAGTTGAATCTCCTTTACTTGACAGAGATGTGCCTGAGCAGCGGCCCTCCCCAGCCCTATCTCAAATCATACTTATTTTGCATAGGAGATACCATGGTCAAGAAGATTGTTCTCCCAGGGTGAGGGTCATTCATTGCATTCTGGGTATGCTGACCCCTGTGATTTCCCCAAATGTGGGAAACTTGGCTGCATTATTTGTAGTAGTGGGGGACTGTGTTTGTGCTTTCCTCTGGTCAGCTCTGGTAAAAGTCAGATTTTTTTGTCTCATTTCTTCCTCTAGCCTTATTCTTCTTTTGAGAGTTCCCTTGTGCTGCCTCAGTTGGATCTCCTTCACTTGACAGAAGGGTGCTTGAGCAGCGACCCTCCCCAGCTATAGCCCAACTCCTACTTACCTGCCAGGTTAGATACTATGATCATGAAGCTGCTTCTCCCAGGGCAAGGCTCACCCATTGCACTCTGGGTGTGCTGCTCCTGCGATTTCCCCAAATGTGGGACACTTGACTGCATAATTTGTGTTTCCCCTGGTCGGCTCTCGTATAATTCAGATCTCTTTGTCTCAGGTCTCTCTCCAGCCTAGTTTGCTGTCTGTTTCCACTTCTCTTTTCTTGAGCCGCTCCCTTCTATGCCCTTGCGCACTATCCTGACTTCTCCCGTCTGCTTACTTTGTGCCTTCCAATGCACAATGCGAACTACAGGTAGTGCTGCAGGACCCACACCCTTTTACTTGCCTTACAGAGCAGCTCTGGAGCTGTTACAGTGCCCAGCTGCTGCAAGAAATCAGCTTGAATGCTTCAGGGGCTGGGGCATTGCCAACATGAGCCCCACACCGAAGGAGGGTGGGGGTGTTTAATGCGAACTAAGGGTCATCCAAGCGCCACAAAAGGCCGCCATGCCCTGCATACCCCTTTTCTCTTTTCATATGCAGATGAGGGTTCCAGCCAACTTTGGCCCACTGCTTGGATGACATCACTGTATGCAAATCCGTCTTCTGCAGACCTTCCCCCAGGAATGCTTGTACTAGTTGTTGCATTTGGTTTGTTGTTTGGGGGTGCTTCAGTATTAGGCAGCCTTCTGCCCTCCCATGTTCATTTGAAAATATGTGTTCTCCCTGCAGTTGTTGTCCCCAGATGAGAGTTCCCTTGTGCTGCCTCAGTTGAATCTCCTTTACTTGACAGAGATATGCCTGAGCAGCGGCCCTCCCCAGCCCTATCCCAAATCATACTTATTTTGCATAGGAGTTACCATGGTCATGAAGATTGTTCTCCCAGGGTGAGGTTCATTCATTGCATTCTGGGTATGCTGACCCCTGTGATTTCCCCAAATGTGGGAAACTCGACTGCATTATTTGTGGTAGTGGGGGACTGTGTTTGTGCTTTCCTCTGGTCAGCTCTGGTAAAAGTCAGATTTCTTTGTCTCAGATCTTCCTCTAGCCTTGTTCTTCTTTCGAGAGTTCCCTTGTGCTGCCTCAGTTGGATCTCCTTCACTTGACAGGGGGGTGCCCGAGCAGCGACCCTCCCCAGCTCTAGCCCAACTCCTACTTACCTGCCAGGTGAGATACTATGATCAGGAAGGTGCTTCTCCCAGGGCAAGGCTCACCCATTGCACTCTGGGTGTGCTGCTCCTGCGATTTCCCCAAATGTGGGACACTTGACTGCATAATTTGTGTTTCCTCTGGTCGGCTCTCGTATAATTCAGATCTCTTTGTCTCAGGTCTCTCTCCAGCCTAGTTTGCTGTCTGTTTCCACTTCTCTTTTCTTGAGCCGCTCCCTTCTATGCCCTTGCGCACTATCCTGACTTCTCCCGTCTGCTTACTTTGTGCCTTCCAACGCACAATGCGAACTACAGGTAGTGCTGCAGGGCCCACACCCTTTTAGTTGCCTTACAGAGCAGCTCTGGAGCTGTTACAGTGCCCAGCTGCTGCAAGAAATCAGCTGGAATGCTTCAGGGGCTGGGGCATTGCCAACATGAGCCCCACACCGAAGGAGGGTGGGGGTGTTTAATGCGAACTAAGGGTCATCCAAGCGCAGCAAAAGGCCGCCATGCCCTGCATACCCCTTTTCTCTTTTCATATGCAGATGAGGGTTCCAGCCAACTTTGGCCCACTGCTTGGATGACATCACTGTATGCAAATCCGTCTTCTGCAGACCTTCCCCCAGGAATGCTTGTACTAGTTGTTGCATTTGGTTTGTTGTTTGGGGGTGCTTCAGTATTAGGCAGCCTTCTGCCCTCCCATGTTCATTTGAAAATATGTGTTCTCCCTGCAGTTGTTGTCCCCAGATGAGAGTTCCCTTGTGCTGCCTCAGTTGAATCTTCTTTACTTGACAGATATATGCCTGAGGAGCGGCCCTCCCCAGCCCTATCCCAAATCATACTTATTTTGCATAGGAGATACCATGGTCATGAAGATTGTTCTCCCAGGGTGAGGTTCATTCATTGCATTCTGGGTATGCTGACCCCTGTGATTTCCCCAAATGTGGGAAACTCGACTGCATTATTTGTGATAGTGGGGGACTGTGTTTGTGCTTTCCTCTGGTCAGCTCTGGTAAAAGTCAGATTTCTTTGTCTCAGATCTTCCTCTAGCCTTGTTCTTCTTTCGAGAGTTCCCTTGTGCTGCCTCAGTTGGATCTCCTTCACTTGACTGGGGGGTGCCCGAGCAGCGACCCTCCCCAGCTCTAGCCCAACTCCTACTTACCTGCCAGGTGAGATACTATGATCAGGAAGTTGCTACTCCCAGTGCAAGGCTCACCCATTGCACTCTGGGTGTGCTGCTCCTGCGATTTCCCCAAATGTGGGAAACTTGACTGCATAATTTGTGTTTCCCCTGGTCGGCTCTCGTATAATTCAGATCTCTTTGTCTCAGGTCTCTCTCCAGCCTAGTTTGCTGTCTGTTTCCACTTCTCTTTTCTTGAGCCGCTCCCTTCTATGCCCTTGCGCACTATCCTGACTTCTCCCGTCTGCTTACTTTGTGCTTTCCAATGCACAATGCAAACTACAGGTAGTGCTGCAGGGCCCACACCCTTTTACTTGCCTTACAGAGCAGCTCTGGGGATGTTACAGTGCCCAGCTGCTGCAAGAAATCAGCTTGAATGCTTCAGGGGCTGGGGCATAGCCAACATGAGCCCCACACCGAAGGAGGGTGGAGGTGTTTAATGCGAACTAGGGGTCATCCAAGCGCCGCAAAAGGCCGCCATGCCCTGCACGCACCTTTTCTCTTTTCATATGCAGACGAGGGTTGAAGCCAACTTTGACCCACTGCTTGGATGGCATTACCATATGCAAATCAATCTGCTGCAGGCCTTCCCCCAGGAATGCTTGCACTAGTTGTTGCATTTGGTTTGTTGTTTGGGGGTGCTTCAGTATTAGGCAGCCTTCTGCCCTCCCATGTTCATCTGAAAATATGTGTTCTCCCTGCAGTTGTTGTCCCCAGATGAGAGTTCCCTTGTGCTGCCTCAGTTGAATCTCCTTTACTTGACAGAGATGTGCCTGAGCAGCGGACCTCCCTAGCCCTATCTCAAATCATACTTATTTTGCATAGGAGATACCATGGTCAAGAAGATTGTTCCCCCAGGGTGAGGGTCATTCATTGCATTCTGGGTATGCTGACCCCTGTGATTTCCCCAAATGTGGGAAACTTGACTGCATTATTTGTAGTAGTGGGGGACTGTGTTTGTGCTTTCCTCTGGTCAGCTCTGGTAAAAGTCAGATTTCTTTGTCTCATTTCTTCCTCTAGCCTTATTCTTCTTTTGAGAGTTCCCTTGTGCTGCCTCAGTTGGATCTCCTTCACTTGACAGAGGGGTGCTTGAGCAGCGACCCTCCCCAGCTATAGCCCAACTCCTACTTACCTGCCAGGTGAGATACTATGATCATGAAGGTGCTTCTCCCAGGGCAAGGCTCACCCATTGCACTCTGGGTGTGCTGCTCCTGCGATTTCCCCAAATGTGGGACACTTGACTGCATAATTTGTGTTTCCCCTGGTCGGCTCTCGTATAATTCAGATCTCTTTGTCTCAGGTCTCTCTCCAGCCTAGTTTGCTGTCTGTTTCCACTTCTCTTTTCTTGAGCCGCTCCCTTCTATGCCCTTGCGCACTATCCTGACTTCTCCCGTCTGCTTACTTTGTGCCTTCCAATGCACAATGCGAACTACAGGTAGTGCTGCAGGACCCACACCCTTTAACTTGCCTTACAGAGCAGCTATGGAGCTGTTACAGTGCCCAGATGCTGCAAGAAATCAGCTTGAATGCTTCAGGGGCTGGGGCATTGCCAACATGAGCCCCACACCGAAGGAGGGTGGGGGTGTTTAATGCGAACTAAGGGTCATCCAAGCGCCGCAAAAGGCCGCCATGCCCTGCATACCCCTTTTCTCTTTTCATATGCAGATGAGGGTTCCAGCCAACTTTGGCCCACTGCTTGGATGACATCACTGTATGCAAATCCGTCTTCTGCAGACCTTCCCCCAGGAATGCTTGTACTAGTTGTTGCATTTGGTTTGTTGTTTGGGGGTGCTTCAGTATTAGGCAGCCTTCTGCCCTCCCATGTTCATTTGAAAATATGTGTTCTCCCTGCAGTTGTTGTCCCCAGATGAGAGTTCCCTTGTGTTGCCTCAGTTGAATCTCCTTTACTTGACAGAGATGTGCCTGAGCAGCGGCCCTCCCCAGCCCTATCCCAAATCATACTTATTTTGCATAGGAGATACCATGGTCATGAAAATTGTTCTCCCAGGGTGAGGTTCATTCATTGCATTCTGGGTATGCTGACCCCTGTGATTTCCCCAAATGTGGGAAACTCGACTGCATTATTTGTGGTAGTGGGGGACTGTGTTTGTGCTTTCCTCTGGTCAGCTCTGGTAAAAGTCAGATTTCTTTGTCTCAGATCTTCCTCTAGCCTTGTTCTTCTTTCGAGAGTTCCCTTGTGCTGCCTCAGTTGGATCTCCTTCACTTGACAGGGGGGTGCCCGAGCAGCGACCCTCCCCAGCTCTAGCCCAACTCCTACTTACCTGCCAGGTGAGATACTATGATCATGAAGGTGCTTCTCCCAGGGCAAGGCTCACCCATTGCACTCTGGGTGTGCTGCCCCTGTGATTTCCCCAAATGTGGGAAACTTGACTGCATAATTTGTGTTTCCACTGGTCGGCTTTCATATAATTCAGATCTCTTTGTCTAAGGTCTCTCTCCAGCCTAGTTTGCTGTCTGTTTCCACTTCTTTTTTTTTGAGCCCCTCCCTTCTATACCCTTGTGCACTATCCTGACTTCTCCTGTCTGCTTACTTTGTGCCTTCCAATGCACAATGCAAACTACAGGTAGTGCTGCATGGCCCACAACCTGTTACTTGCCTTACAGAGCAGCTCTGGAGCTGTTACAGTGCCAAGCTGCTGCAAGAAATCAGCTTGAATGCTGGGGCATTGCCAACATGAGCCCCACACCGAAGGAGGGTGGGGGTGTTTAATGCGAACTAAGGGTCATCCAAGCGCCGCAAAAGGCCGCCATGCCCTGCATACCCCTTTTCTCTTTTCATATGCAGATGAGGGTTCCAGCCAACTTTGGCCCACTGCTTGGATGACATCACTGTATGCAAATCCGTCTTCTGCAGACCTTCCCCCAGGAATGCTTGTACTAGTTGTTGCATTTGGTTTGTTGTTTGGGGGTGCTTCAGTATTAGGCAGCCTTCTGCCCTCCCATGTTCATTTGAAAATATGTATTCTCCCTGCAGTTGTTGTCCCCAGATGAGAGTTCCCTTGTGCTGCCTCAGTTGAATCTCCTTTACTTGACAGAGATATGCCTGAGCAGCGGCCCTCCCTAGCCCTATCCCAAATCATACTTATTTTGCATAGGAGATACCATGGTCATGAAGATTGTTCTCCCAGGGTGAGGTTCATTCATTGCATTCTGGGTATGCTGACCCCTGTGATTTCCCCAAATGTGGGAAACTCGACTGCATTATTTGTGGTAGTGGGGGACTGTGTTTGTGCTTTCCTCTGGTCAGCTCTGGTAAAAGTCAGATTTCTTTGTCTCAGATCTTCCTCTAGCCTTGTTCTTCTTTCGAGAGTTCCCTTGTGCTGCCTCAGTTGGATCTCCTTCACTTGACAGGGGGGTGCCCGAGCAGCGACCCTCCCCAGCTCTAGCCCAACTCCTACTTACCTGCCAGGTGAGATACTATGATCATGTAGGTGCTTCTCCCAGGGCAAGGCTCACCCATTGCACTCTGGGTGTGCTGCCCCTTTGAATTCCCCAAATGTGGGAAACTTGACTGCATAATTTGTGTTTCCCCTGGTCGGCTCTCATATAATTCAGATCTCTTTGTCTCAGGTCTCTCTCCTGCCTAGTTTGCTGACTGTTTCCACTTCTCTTTTCTTGAGCCGCTCCCTTCTATGCCCTTGCGCACTACCCTGACTTCTCCCGTCTGCTTACTTTGTGCCTTCCAACGCACAATGCGAACTACAGGTAGTGCTGCAGGGCCCACACCCTTTTAGTTGCCTTACAGAGCAGCTCTGGAGCTGTTACAGTGCCCAGCTGCTGCAAGAAATCAGCTTGAATGCTTCAGGGGCTGGGGCATGGCCAACATGAGCCCCACACCGAAGGAGGGTGGGGGTGTTTAATGCGAACTAGGGGTCATCCAAGCGCAGCAAAAGGCCGCCATGCCCTGCATACCCCTTTTCTCTTTTCATATGCAGATAAGGGTTCCAGCCAACTTTGGCCCACTGCTTGGATGACATCACCGTATGCAATTCCATCTTCTGCAGACCTTCCCCAAGGAATGCTTGTACTAGTTGTTGCATTTGGTTTGTTGTTTGGGGGTGCTTCAGTATTAGGCAGCCTTCTGCCCTCCCATGTTCATCTGAAAATATGTGTTCTCCCTGCAGTTGTTGTCCCCAGATGAGAGTTCCCTTGTGCTGCCTCAGTTGAATCTCCTTTACTTGACAAGGGAGGCATTTTGGATTTTTTCTTTGGGTACCCCTACACCTGATGGTCTGATTGAGAGCATCGAACTGAACAACATTGGCAGTCTCTGAAGATTTTATCTATTGATTTACCTAATATATTATTTATTGAATATCCATTTATTGTATGTTTAATAAATAAACAAAATTATTAGAAGTAGCTATTTTGGGAACAGCATTCCTCTTAGTATGAAACTGTATAATCCTGTTGTGTGTGTTCCTTTAAAGTTCTTTAGTAAAATCCACTAGTAATGATGAACATCAGATTTCTTCCTCCATCCTCTTTTTACACTTTCTCTTGGTTCTATATATATATATATTTTTTATTTTTTTATTTTTTTTCCCTCCTTCTCCCAAAAGGCCCCCCTCCCTCCCCCCCCCCCCCTCCCTGTTTTAAATTTTTACATCTTTAAATCTTTAAATCTTCGAATCCTTAAATTGTCTGTTTAATAATTATTCTTTCTTCAATTCTTTTTGTTGTTTAAGCAGCAATGTAATTATTCCAGGGGTTAAAATAATGAAATATAGAAATAATATTAACAAAAATTAAAGGTAAAAATGAATTGATAGAATGATCCCATTAAAAGTAAATAAATAATATGGATGTTAAGCTGAGCGGGTTGGATTCGAACATGGGACTCGCTGCATAGAGTGCAGGTGATGTTTCCCCTGCGCCACAAGAGCTGCTTTAGTAGTGTGTTGGATTTATGTTACCCTAAAAGGTTTTATATAAGTAAATGGGGATCCTTAGTGCTGGGTCTCTGAATTATGTGTATGTGATTATAGAGATGAGGTATTGATTGAAAGATTAGAGGTTAATCTGTATATAGATTATATATTTTCTGTTATTTTTTAAACCACCTTGTTGCTTATTTTATTATTATTTTTAATCACCATGTTGCTTATTTTTATATTATGAAATGCCTTTATATGTGCAATTGCAATTAGAAAGTTGTTCCATATGTGAGTCATTACATGTATGCATCCAATTAGTACATGTATATATCCAATCAACTAATTAGTAATGCTATTGGTCCGGTGCATTTTAAAAAGAGCCTGCTAGGCTGCTGATGTATCCTCTGACGAAACCGCTCTTGGATAACAGCGGAGAAACGCGTAAGGAAGGTGACTACCAGACACTCTGATTGCTGAGATATAAGCCCATTCATTAACGAGCTACATCACGGCGGACGTCTGATGTAAAGACAGCGGTGAAGGGGAAAAAGCAATTTGAGACCGAGCAAAAGGAGGTCTCTACCCCACGGCAGGGAGGAATATCCCGACCGCGAGTGCCAATAAGATCCAGCCACGGTTAACGACTGAGGCAGCATAAGGAAACTCTCATCTGGGGACAACAACTGCAGGGAGAACACATATTTTCAGATGAACATGGGAGGGCAGAAGGCTGCCTAATACTGAAGCACCCCCAAACAACAAACCAAATGCAACAACTAGTGCAAGCATTCCTGGGGGAAGGCCTGCAGCAGATGGATTTGCATATGGTGATGTCATCCAAGCAGTGGGTCAAAGTTGGCGTCAACCCTCGTCTGCATATGAAAAGAGAAAAGGGGCGTGCAGGGCATGGCGGCCTTTTGCGGCGCTTGGATGACCCCTAGTTCACATTAAACACCTCCACCCTCCTTCGGTGTGGGGCTCATGTTGGCTATGCCCCAGCCCCTGAAGCATTCAAGCTGATTTCTTGCAGCAGCTGGGCACTGTAACAGCTCCAGAGCTGCTCTGTAAGGCAAGTAAAAGGGCGTGGGCCCTGCAGCACTACCTGTAGTTTGTATTGTGCGTTGGAAGGCACAAAGTAAGCAGACTGGAGAAGTCAGGATAGTGAGCAAGGGCATAGAAGGGAGTGGCTCAAGAAAAGAGAAGTGGAAACAGACAGCAAACTAGGCTGGAGAGAGACCTGAGACAAAGAGATCTATATTATACGAGAGCCGACCAGGGGAAACACAAATTATGCAGTCAAGTGTCCAACATTTGGGGAAACCGCAGGAGCAGCACACCCAGAGTGCAATGGGTGAGCCTTGCCCTGGGAGAAGCACCTTCATGATCATAGTATCTCACCTGGCAGGTAAGTAGGAGTTGGGCTAGAGCTGGGGAGGGTCGCTGCTCGGGCACCCCCCTGTCAAGTGAAGGAGATCCAACTGAGGCAGCACAAGGGAACTCTCGAAAGAAGAACAAGGCTAGAGGAAGATCTGAGATAAAGAAATCTGACTTTTACCAGAGCTGACCAGAGGAAAGCACAAACACAGTACCTCACTACCACAAATAATGCAGTCCAGTTTCCCACATTTGGGGAAATCACAGGGATCAGCATACCCAGAATGCAATGAATGAACCTCACCCTGGGAGAACAATCTTCATGACCATGGTATCTCCTATGCAAAATAAGTATGATTTGAGATAGGGCTGGGGAGGGCTGCTGCTCAGGCACATCTCTGTCAAGAATTTATAAAGTCTATACATATATATAACCAAATGTCAATATATATATATATATAGAACCCAGCGCTCCTATCAAAACTTATCTATTTCACCAATTTGTTGCTTATTTAATCTTTATACATCTATTAATTTTTACCATATATTATAAAATGCTGCTCCCATAGTTAGTACTGTTCTACCAATAATAAACCAAATTTTAAAGATAATCACACTTGTTATCAAGGGAGCGCAAAAAATAGAATATACAAGCTCTTTATTTTAAAAAAAATATATATAGACAGAAGAAACCCACATTCAACAAAATACAATGGAGTCAACATATATAGGCACCACTATCCATATCTAAATGTAATCAGTATCTATTTCATATTGCCCTTGATGACAACGGAATGTCTATTAAAGTGTCCAAAAAATCCTCCTGGATACAGCTGTTGTAATTAAATCGTTACTTTCCAATTGTAATTGATACATTAAATTCCTTCTTGTGGATGAACAGCAACAGTTGTAACCAACGCCTCTTATTTACTGCAGTTAAAGTTCATATGTAACTCACGTGAGTAATGAAAGAAAACAGGGGGAGAGCGCTGTGATGGTTGGTGAAACACAGCGGTATGCTACAACGTACCCACATTTGCATCCATGCATATATAGATGTAGGTGTGTGTACGTCGGTGTGCGTCCAGGTGTCAACGCGTGTATGTATAGATACAGGTGAGGGTACGTCTGTGTATGTCCAGGTGTCAGAATGTGTATGTATAGATGCAGGTGTGGGAACGTCAGTGTAGGTTCAGATGTCAGCGCGTGTATGTATAGATGCAGGTGCTTGTATGTCCAGATGTCAGTGCATGTATGTATAGATGCAAGTGTGGGTACGTCGGTGTATGTCCATTTGTCAGCGCGTGTATATATAGATGCAGGTGCTTGTATGTTGGTGTATGTCCAGGTGTCAGCGTGTGTATGTATAGATGCAGGTGTGGGAATGTTAGTGTATGTCCAGGTGTCAGGGTGTGTATGTATGGATATTAGGTGTGGGTACATCAGTGTATGTCCAGGTGTCAGCGCATGTATGTATAGATGCAGGATAATAATCACACAGCGTGCCCCCCACCAACCACAAACCTCCCCCACCCCCCTGTATGACATAAACACCGCTAATTACACTTACACACAATAATTTCAGTTTGCGACCAGGAGCCGGCAATGTATGTGCACCCAAATGAAGCCACTGTACATGCCCTGCAGGCTGCTATGTACTGCACAGGTGCAACAAATTTAAATGCCCTATCTTTAAAATGGGGCATATTTTACTAAATTAAAAAAACCTGTAACTTTCTGTAAAACCTTAACCCCAAAAGGCACTACACTAACATAGGGGTGTAGAGTTGGATCTTGATCCAAGGCACCAACAGGCTAAAGCTTTGACTGTTCCCAGGATGCCTTGCACCGCCTCCTCTATAACCCTGCCCAGTGACGTAACTAGACCTTTGTGGTCCCCATAGCAAAATTCTGAATGGGCCCACCAGCACTCAACAAGAATGAGTGGCGTTTGGGGTCAGAAAAGTAGAGGGGAAGGGGTCTGACAGAGTAGGGGGCAGGACATGAATGAATAGAAACTGAGGTGTCCATTATATAAAGAAATATAGGCCCTCATTCCGAGTTGATCGGTCGCAAGGCGAATTTAGCAGAGTTACACACGCTAAGCCGCCGCCTACTTCCGTGGCGCTCACCTGATTGGCTGTGCGCTGTCTGTGCTGTGACAGCGCATCGCACAGCTCGGTCCATTAGTTTCAATGGTGGGAACTTTGCCGTCAGCGGTGGGGTTACCCGCGGTCAGCCGCTGACCGGCGGGTGACCTCACCGCTAGCCGCTAAGTTCCCACCATTGAATATAATGGACGGAGCTGTGCGATGCGCTGTCACAGCACAGACAGCGCACAGCCAATCAGGTGAGCGCCACGGAAGTAGCGCTTCCTGATTGGCTGAAGGGACTTCAGTGACAGGAGTCACGTGGTGTCCCGGCATTCGGGGTAAGGGGTCTCATGTGTCAGCATGGGACCCCTTTCAGTCCGGTGGTCCGTGTGTCCGTTTTCTTTTTTTGCCAAGTACGTGGATGTATCTCTGGACGTGGATGTACCTCTGGACGCTGGAAGGTGAGTATAATTTTTTTCACAGGTACCCTCGGATCGTCGGAGACCGTGGCAGTCGGCGTGTCAACATAGGTAAGTATGAATGTGTCGGCAGTGTGTAATAAAGTTTTACTGTCACGGTGTCTGTGTCCTGTTTTTATTTGGGTATTTTTTCCCCAGTAGAACTACAGGTACCAGCGGGCCCGTTTTTCTCCCGCATGCTGGTACTTGTGGTTCTCCAAGTACCAGTATGCGGGGGAGGCTTGCTGGGACTTGTAGTTCTTCTGGAAAAAACAATATTCTTGTCATTTTACTCTAGGCTATCAGCCTCCCATCCGCAGCCATTGGATGGGGGGGACAGCCTCGGGCTTCACCCCTTGCCCTTGGGTGGCTGGGGACCCCTTGATTGAAGGGGTCCCCACTCCCCCAGGGTACCCCGGCCAGGGGTGACTAGTTGGATATTTAATGCCACGGCCGCAGGGCACTGCATAAAAGTGACCCCCGGCTGTGGCATTATCTGTCCAGCTAGTGGAGCCCGATGCTGGTGTAAAAAATACGGGGGACCCCTACTCTTTTTGTCCCCCGTATTTTTTGCACCAGCACCAGGCGCAGAGCCCGGTGCTGGTTTTAAAAATACGGGGGATCCCTGCCCAATTTTCCCCCCGCATTTTTGGAACCAGGACCAGCTCGAAGAGCCCGAGGCTGGTTATGCTTTGGAGGGGGGACCCCACGCCATTTTTTTTTCCGTGTTTTTTCCGTTTTTTCCCGTTTTTTTAATTCGCGGCAAAATACGTCAAATTGTCCGTTTTTCGCCCGCGGGACTGTCGAATCCGTTTTTCATTGAATATGGTGAATTCCGGCAGCCACCTGCCGGAATTCACATGTCGAATTGTGTCGAATTTAAAAACGGCCATAATTTGCCGCGATTCGCCGTGAATTGCATATACCCCAAAGTAGCTTTTATGTAACCTTTTTAAACCTATTAGCATAGACCGAATCTCATCGTGTGTATAGGCCTTTAGTTCAACAACAGCATGGGACCAGTTAGTGTGTTTTGACCACTGCACAGCACCTGGTGTTATATAGTAAGCACCACTATGGCATAGTATACAGCATTATGGGCCTGATATGAGTGTGACCAGCGGTGATGTGGAATGCAGTAGGAGGTGCTGTTTAGCAAGCACCACTTCTATATTCACCATGCAGTATATTGTGTGAATATAGAAGTGTTGGTTGTGTTATGTATTAGAGTAATTATTGCAGCTCCCAGCTAAAATTGCCACAATGTAATTTAGTGACAAGCTGCAGAGATTAACCCTTTCTGTGGCTGCTGCACAACCTCTATTCATATCGCTGAATTAAATTAGGGAGATGTTCTCACCCCGCGAGCAAGCGCAGGTATATGCCACACTTATGGTAACATTGGATTTGCAGATATTTTCTTGCAGGGGTGTTTCTAAACAATTTGGCTTCAAATGCGAGATTTAAAAATGCGTGCCCCCCGCCACCATTGGCATTAAAAATTGTGCCCCTCCCCCATATATATATATAAAAAAAACTATATTTGCATGAGCGCTCCGGACGGGATGGGGGGGCGTGACCTCGCAAAAATGGGTATGGTCTCCATAAAATGGGCGTAGCCTTTCAGGCAAAGACTACCTTACACCCCAGTTCTTGACCCTGCACCAACAGACCTCGGCCACCACAGGGAAAAAAGTACAGTCATTTCCACCATGTTAAGCCCCACACATTAATGCCCTTTGGAACATATTATGTCACTCACCACAATATCTGTGATACACTATGCCCTACAGTAAAGCTTCTAATTACTTTTACAAAAACTGCTCAATGCCAAGAGTTTCACGTGCTGGGTGTCATGCTCATTGCCAGGGGTTTCACTCTCTGGGTGTCATGCTCATTGCCAGGGGGAACGCAGTAGGAGGTGTTATATAGTAAGCACCACTATGGCATAGTATATAGCATTATATATATTGTGAGCACTGGTGATGTTGAGTGCAGTAGAGCTGCTGCTGGGTAATTACAATTGACTACAACCACCAATATATTCTGCTGCACTATATATATGCAAAGCTAATTCTGCTGGGTAATTACAATTGAATACAACCACCAATATATTCTGCTGCACTATATCTATATATGCAAGCTAATTCTGCTGGGTAATTACAATTGACTACAACCACCAATATATTCTGCTGCACTATATCTATATATGCAAAGCTAATTCTGCTGAGTAATTACAATTGACTACAACCACCATTATATTCTGCTGCACTATATCTATATATGCAATGCTAATTCTGCTGGGTAATGCAAATTGAAACATTATTGCATAGTATGTGATTTTGAAGTACTTTTTTAAAGTTTTGAATGATATAGACCCAGTTTAATCTTTGTGGAATGCCTGGTTGTTGTTTTTAAGGTAATTTATTGCCTGGCATTTGAGGGGGTGGGGGGTGGTTACAGATTTCAATTATTGGTTTCACTTGTAATAGTCTTCTACTTAAGTCCAATGGTGTAGGCTGTGCAAAGCCATTTGGCTGTGCATTTATTGATCTAAGCGTGCATTTTTATCAAAGCGTGATAAAATTGACACATAACAGCAGCGTTCAATCAGTATCAATTTATCTTCAGCTGATGTCGATTGTGAATTTACGTTTCTTCTCTTCTTGTCACCTACAGGTAATTACAATTGACTACAACCACCAATATATTCTGCTGCACTATATCTATATATGCAAAGCTAATTCTGCTGGGTAATGCAAATTGAAACATTATTGCATAGTATGCAATAATATAGTATGCATATAGCAGAGGATAGTTTCAATCTGCCTACCTCTGGGTTATGGGCCCAGAATGCTTTCATTGCAGTACTCTGCTGCACATGTAAGTGCAAGAAATCCTGAAGCACTCACTCATCATGGGAAAGTACCAATGTGTTTCTTCGTTGATTGATGGAAGAAACATCTTACAAAAACTCTCCAGATTATTGACTTTTAAAGTTTTTCTAGGAAACGTTCTAGATGAATGCTTATTAGCGTTTGTCAGAACATACGTTTGCAAAGTGTCTCTGTGGCGCAATCAGTTAGCGTGTTTGGTTATTAACCAAAAGGTTGGTGGTTCAATCCCACCCAGGGACGTAATTTACCTTGTTATCAGATTTTGGTGATCTTTAAGTAGACAAGTCAAAATTTCAAACCCCCTCTTATGGTGTAGGGTACCTGGCCTTCTCTGATGTAATCAGAGTTAGATTTGATTAAGTGATTTTATAAAAAAAAAACAGCTAGGAAGCACAATTTAGCAGTGGGTTGCAGAGAAAAAGAAATATGCTGGCAAAAAAATCCAATTGAGTGATTAAACAGCTCTTCATTTTCTGGCTTTATTTTTAAGCTAACAAATTTGTTCTCTGAAAAGTGTCCACAAAGCCAAGTATCTGATTAACACCTTTGTAGGGATGGTTTTTCACCTATTACTAAATTAAACTTGCTTCATTGGAAAGGCAGCAAGATGCATCGTCATTTCAATATCTACTGAAATAATACAGGTTGACACCAGGAAACATTAACGCCACTGCATCCTTGCTGCTTTCTCATGTGGAAGTCTGTTTAATGTGAAAATTAGCACACAGGTAAGGAATTAAGAAAATCTTTATTTAAGGGTGAAGATGTTTCTCACAAAATCGTTGCCCCAATGCATCATAGAAATTCAAGCTGGAAAGATGATTTTAATATATCACTTGTACATTTTGTATTGCTCTTCTGGTGACAATGTAGTTTGTTTTTGTCAATTACCATTTTAATAATAGGGTAAAGAAAATTAAGTGGATTTTTGAAAGAAAACAATACTGTCAATATACTATTAAACAAATTAAAATGGTAAAAGTTATTGTACTTTAAGTAAAAATAAAAGAGCTAAAATATCAATCCCAATTTTGGATTACTTTAATTAAAAAAAAATGCATATAGCAGAGGATAGTTTCAATCTGCCTACCTCTGGGTTATCGGCCCAGCATGCTTCCATTGCAGTACTCTGCTGCACATGTAAGTGCAAGAGATCCTGAAGCACTCACTCATCATGGGAAAGTACCAATGTGTTTCTTCGTTGGTTGATGAAAGAAACATCTTACAAAAACTCTCCAGATTATTGACTTTTTTAAGTTTTTCTAGGAAACGTTCTAGATGAATGCTTATTAGCCTTTGTCAGTATGTACTTTTTGCAAAGTGTCTCTGTGGCGCAATCGGTTAGTGTGTTCGGCTATTAACCAAAAGGTTGGTGTTTCAATCCCACCAAGGGACGTAATTGACCTTGTGATCAGATTTTGGTGATATTTAAGTCGACAAGTCAAAATTTCATACCCCCTGTTATGGTGTGGGTACCTGGCCTTCCCTGATGTAATCAGAGTTAGATTTGATTCAGTGATTTTATAAAAACAGCTAGGAAGCACAATTTAGCAGTGGGTTGCAGAGAAAAAAAATATGCTGGCAGAAAAATCCAATTGAGTGATTAAACAGCTCTTCATTTTCTGGCTTTATTTTTATGCTAACAAATTTGTTCTCTGAAAAGTGTCCACAAAGCCAAGTCTCTGATTAACACCTTTGTAAGGATGGTTTTTCACCTATTACTAAATTAAACTTGCTTCATTGGAAAGGCAGCAAGATGCATCCTCATTTCAATGTCTACTGAAATAATACAGGTTGACACCAGGAAACATTAACGCCACTGCATCCTTGCTGCTTTCTCATGTGGAAGTCTGTTTAATGTGAAAACAAGGTGATATCTAATTAGCACACAGGTAAGGAATTAAGAAAATCTTTATTTAAGGGTGAAGATGTTTCTCACAAAATCGTTGCCCCAATGCATCATTGAAATTCAACCTGGAAAGATGATTTTAATATATCACTTGTACATTTTGTATTGCTCTTCTGGTGACAATGTAGTTTGTTTTTGTCAATTACCATTTTAATAATAGGGTAAAGAAAATTAAGTGGATTTTTGAAATAAAACAATACTGTCAATATACTATTAAAACAAATTAAAATTGTAAAAGTTATTGTACTTTAAGTAAAAATAAAAGAGCAAAAATATCAATCCCAGTTTTGGATTACTTTAATTAACAAAAAAAATGCATATAGCAAAGGATAGTTTCAATCTACCTACCTCTGGGTTATGGGCCCAGCATGCTTCCATTGCAGTACTCTGCTGCACATGTAAGTGCAAGAGATCCTGAAGCACTCACTCATCATGGGAAAGTACCAATGTGTTTCTTCGTTGGTTGATGGAAGAAACATCTTACAAAAACTCTCCAGATTATTGACTTTTTAAAGTTTTTCTAGGAAACGTTCTAGATGAATGCTTATTAGCCTTTGTCAGTACGTACTTTTTGCAAAGTGTATCTGTGGCGCAATCGGTTAGTGTGTTCGGCTATTAACCAAAAGGTTGGTAGTTCAATCCCACCCAGGGACGTAATTGACCTTGTGATCAGATTTTGGTGATATTTAAGTCGACAAGTCAAAATTTCAAACCCCCTGTTATGGTGTGGGTAGCTGGCCTTCCCTGATGTAATCAGAGTTAGATCTGATTCCGTGATTTTATAAAAACAGCTAGGAAGCACAATTTAGCAGTGGGTTGCAGAGAAAAAAAATATGCTGGCAGAAAAATCCAATTGAGTGATTAAACAGCTCTTCATTTTCTGGCTTTATTTTTATGCTAACAAATTTGTTCTCTGAAAAGTGTCCACAAAGCCAAGTCTCTGATTAACACCTTTGTAAGGATGGTTTTTCACCTATTACTAAATTAAACTTGCTTCATTGGAAAGGCAGCAAGATGCATCCTCATTTCAATGTCTACTGAAATAATACAGGTTGACACCAGGAAACATTAACGCCACTGCATCCTTGCTGCTTTCTCATGTGGAAGTCTGTTTAATGTGAAAACAAGGTGATATCTAATTAGCACACAGGTAAGGAATTAAGAAAATCTTTATTTAAGGGTGAAGATGTTTCTCACAAAATCGTTGCCCCAATGCATCATTGAAATTCAACCTGGAAAGATGATTTTAATATATCACTTGTACATTTTGTATTGCTCTTCTGGTGACAATGTAGTTTGTTTTTGTCAATTACCATTTTAATAATAGGGTAAAGAAAATTAAGTGGATTTTTGAAAGAAAACAATACTGTCAATATACTATTAAACAAATTAAAATGGTAAAAGTTATTGTACTTTAAGTAAAAATAAAAGAGCTAAAATATCAATCCCAATTTTGGATTACTTTAATTAAAAAAAAATGCATATAGCAGAGGATAGTTTCTATCTGCCTACCTCTGGGTTATCGGCCCAGCATGCTTCCATTGCAGTACTCTGCTGCACATGTAAGTGCAAGAGATCCTGAAGCACTCACTCATCATGGGAAAGTACCAATGTGTTTCTTCGTTGGTTGATGGAAGAAACATTTTACAAAAACTCTCCAGATTATTGACTTTTTTAAGTTTTTCTAGGAAACGTTCTAGATGAATGCTTATTAGCCTTTGTCAGTATGTACTTTTTGCAAAGTGTCTCTGTGGCGCAATCGGTTAGTGTGTTTGGCTATTAACCAAAAGGTTGGTGGTTCAATCCCACCCAGGGACGTAATTGACCTTGTGATCAGATTTTGGTGATATTTAAGTCGACAAGTCAAAATTTCAAACCCCCTGTTATGGTGTGGGTACCTGGCCTTCCCTGATGTAATCAGAGTTAGATTTGATTCAGTGATTTTATAAAAACAGCTAGGAAGCACAATTTAGCAGTGGGTTGCAGAGAAAAAAAATATGCTGGCAGAAAAATCCAATTGAGTGATTAAACAGCTCTTCATTTTCTGGCTTTATTTTTATGCTAACAAATTTGTTCTCTGAAAAGTGTCCACAAAGCCAAGTCTCTGATTAACACCTTTGTAAGGATGGTTTTTCACCTATTACTAAATTAAACTTGTTTCATTGGAAAGGCAGCAAGATGCATCCTCATTTCAATGTCTACTGAAATAATACAGGTTGACACCAGGAAACATTAACGCCACTGCATCCTTGCTGCTTTCTCATGTTGAAGTCTGTTTAATGCGAAAACAAGGTGATATCTAATTAGCACACAGGTAAGGAATTAAGAAAATCTTTATTTAAGGGTGAAGATGTTTCTCACAAAATCGTTGCCCCAATGCATCATTGAAATTCAAGCTGGAAAGATGATTTTAATATATCACTTGTACATTTTGTATTGCTCTTCTGGTGACAATGTAGTTTGTTTTTGTCAATTACCATTTTAATAATAGGGTAAAGAAAATTAAGTGGATTTTTGAAAGAAAACAATACTGTCAATATACTATTAAAACAAATTAAAATGGTAAAAGTTATTGTACTTTAAGTAAAAATAAAAGAGCCAAAATATCAATCCCAGTTTTGAATTACTTTAATTAACAAAAAAAAATTGCATATAGCAGAGGATAGTTTCAATCTGCCTACCTCTGGGTTATGGGCCCAGCATGCTTCCGTTGCTGTACTCTGCTGCACATGTAAGTGCAAGAGATCCTGAAGCACTCACTCATCATGGGAAAGTACCAATGTGTTTCTTCGTTGGTTGATGGAAGAAACATTTTACAAAAACTCTCCAGATTATTGACTTTTTAAAGTTTTTCTAGGAAAAGTTCTAGATGAATGCTTATTAGCCTTTGTCAGTATGTACTTTTTGCAAAGTGTCTCTGTGGCGCAATCGGTTAGTGTGTTCGGCTATTAACCAAAAGGTTGGTGGTTCAATCCCACCCAGGGACGTAATTGACCTTGTGATCAGATTTTGGTGATATTTAAGTCGACAAGTCAAAATTTCAAACCCCCTGTTATGGTGTGGGTACCTGGCCTTCCCTGATGTAATCAGAGTTAGATTTGATTCAGTGATTTTATAAAAACAGCTAGGAAGCACAATTTAGCAGTGGGTTGCAGAGAAAAAAAATATGCTGGCAGAAAAATCCAATTGAGTGATTAAACAGCTCTTCATTTTCTGGCTTTATTTTTATGCTAACAAATTTGTTCTCTGAAAAGTGTCCACAAAGCCAAGTCTCTGATTAACACCTTTGTAAGGATGGTTTTTCACCTATTACTAAATTAAACTTGTTTCATTGGAAAGGCAGCAAGATGCATCCTCATTTCAATGTCTACTGAAATAATACAGGTTGACACCAGGAAACATTAACGCCACTGCATCCTTGCTGCTTTCTCATGTTGAAGTCTGTTTAATGCGAAAACAAGGTGATATCTAATTAGCACACAGGTAAGGAATTAAGAAAATCTTTATTTAAGGGTGAAGATGTTTCTCACAAAATCGTTGCCCCAATGCATCATTGAAATTCAAGCTGGAAAGATGATTTTAATATATCACTTGTACATTTTGTATTGCTCTTCTGGTGACAATGTAGTTTGTTTTTGTCAATTACCATTTTAATAATAGGGTAAAGAAAATTAAGTGGATTTTTGAAAGAAAACAATACTGTCAATATACTATTAAAACAAATTAAAATGGTAAAAGTTATTGTACTTTAAGTAAAAATAAAAGAGCCAAAATATCAATCCCAGTTTTGAATTACTTTAATTAACAAAAAAAATTGCATATAGCAGAGGATAGTTTCAATCTGCCTACCTCTGGGTTATGGGCCCAGCATGCTTCCGTTGCTGTACTCTGCTGCACATGTAAGTGCAAGAGATCCTGAAGCACTCACTCATCATGGGAAAGTACCAATGTGTTTCTTCGTTGGTTGATGGAAGAAACATCTTACAAAAACTCTCCAGATTATTGACTTTTTAAAGTTTTTCTAGGAAACGTTCTAGATGAATGCTTATTAGCCTTTGTCAGTATGTACTTTTTGCAAAGTGTCTCTGTGGCGCAATTGGTTAGTGTGTACGGCTATTAACCAAAAGGTTGGTGGTTAAATCCTACCCAGGGACGTAATTGACCTTGTGATCAGATTTTGGTGATATTTAAGTAGACAAGTCAAAATTTCAAGCCCCCTCTTATGGTGTAGGGTACCTGGCCTTCTCTGATGTAATCAGAGTTAGATTTGATTCAGTGATTTTATAAAAAACAGCTAGGAAGCACAATTTAGCAGTGGGTTGCAGAGAAAAAAAATATGCTGGCAGAAAAATCCAATTGAGTGATTAAACAGCTCTTCATTTTCTGGCTTTATTTTTATGCTAACAAATTTGTTCTCTGAAAAGTGTCCACAAAGCCAAGTCTCTGATTAACACCTTTGTAAGGATGGTTTTTCACCTATTACTAAATTAAACTTGCTTCATTGGAAAGGCAGCAAGATGCATCCTCATTTCAATGTCTACTGAAATAATACAAGTTGACACCAGGAAACATTAACGCCACTGCATCCTTGCTGCTTTCTCATGTGGAAGTCTGTTTAATATGAAAACAAGGTGATATCTAATTAGCACACAGGTAAGGAATTAAGAAAATCTTTATTTAAGGGTGAAGATGTTTCTCACAAAATCGTTGCCCCAATGCATCATTGAAATTCAAGCTGGAAATATGATTTTAATATATCACTTGTACATTTTGTATTGCTCTTCTGGTGACAATGTAGTTTGTTTTTGTCAATTACCATTTTAATAATAGGGTAAAGAAAATTAAGTGGATTTTTGAAAGAAAACAATACTGTCAATATACTATTAAAACAAATTAAAATGGTAAAAGTTATTGTACTTTAAGTAAAAATAAAAGAGCCAAAATATCAATCCCAGTTTTGGATTACTTTAATTAACAAACAAAAAAATGCATATAGCAGAGGATAGTTTCAATCTGCCTACCTCTGGGTTATGGGCCCAGCATGCTTCCTTTGCTGTACTCTGCTGCACATATAAGTGCAAGAGATCCTGAAGCACTCACTCATCATGGGAAAGTACCAATGTGTTTCTTCGTTGGTTGATAGAAGAAACATCTTACAAAAACTCTCTAGATTATTGACTTTTTTAAGTTTTTCTAGGAAACGTTTTAGATGAATGCTTATTAGCATTTGTCAGTATGTACTTTCAGAAAGTGTCTCTGTGGCGCAATCAGTTAGTATGTACGGCTACTAACCAAAAGGTTGGTGGTTCAATCCCACCCAGAGACCTAATTGACCTTGTTATCAGATTTTGGTGATCTTTAAGTAGACAAGTCAAAATTTCAAACCCCCTGTTATGGTGTAGGGTACCTGGCCTTCTCTGATGTAATCAGAGTTAGATTTGATTCAGTGATTTTATAAAAACAGCTAGGAAGCACAATTTAGCAGTGGGTTGCAGAGAAAAAAAATATGCTGGCAGAAAAATCCAATTGAGTGATTAAACAGCTCTTTATTTTCTGGCTTTATTTTTATGCTAACAAATTTGTTCTCTGAAAAGTGTCCACAAAGCCAAGTCTCTGATTAACACCTTTGTAAGGATGGTTTTTCACCTATTACTAAATTAAACTTGCTTCATTGGAAAGGCAGCAAGATGCATCCTCATTTCAATGTCTACTGAAATAATACAGGTTGACACCAGGAAACATTAACGCCACTGCATCCTTGCTGCTTTCTCATGTGGAAGTCTGTTTAATGTGAAAACAAGGTGATATCTAATTAGCACACAGGTAAGGAATTAAGAAAATCTTTATTTAAGGGTGAAGATGTTTCTCACAAAATCGTTGCCCCAATGCATCATTGAAATTCAAGCTGGAAAGATGATTTTAATATATCACTTGTACATTTTGTATTGCTCTTCTGGTGACAATGTAGTTTGTTTTTGTCAATTACCATTTTAATAATAGGGTAAAGAAAATTAAGTGGATTTTTGAAAGAAAACAATACTGTCAATATACTATTAAAACAAATTAAAATGGTAAAAGTTATTGTACTTTAAGTAAAAATAAAAGAGCCAAAATATCAATCCCAGTTTTGGATTACTTTAATTAACAAACAAAAAAATGCATATAGCAGAGGATAGTTTCAATCTGCCTACCTCTGGGTTATGGGCCCAGCATGCTTCCATTGCTGTACTCTGCTGCACATATAAGTGCAAGAGATCCTGAAGCACTCACTCATCATTGGAAAGTACCAATGTGTTTCTTCGTTGGTTGATAGAAGAAACATCTTACAAAAACTCTCCAGATTATTGACTTTTTTAAGTTTTTCTAGGAAACGTTTTAGATGAATGCTTATTAGTATTTGTCAGTATGTACTTTTGGAAAGTGTCTCTGTGGCGCAATCAGTTAGTGTGTACGGCTATTAACCAAAAGGTTGGTGGTTCAATCCCACCCAGGGACGTAATTGACCTTGTATTCAGATTTTGGTGATCTTTAAGTAGACAAGTCAAATTTCATACCCCTGTTATGGTGTAGGGTACCTGGCCTTCTCTGATGTAATCAGAGTTAGATTTGATTCAGTGATTTTATAAAAACAGCTAGGAAGCACAATTTAGCAGTGGGTTGCAGAGAAAAAGAAATATGCTGGCAAAAAAATCAAATTGCGTGATTAAACAGCTCTTCATTTTCTGGCTTTATTTTTATGCTAACAAATTTGTTCTCTGAAAAGTGTCCACAAAGCCAAGTCTCTGATTAACACCTTTGTAGGGATGGTTTTTCACCTATTACTAAATTAAACTTGCTTCATTGGAAAGGCAGCAAGATGCATCCTCATTTCAATGTCTACTGAAATAATACAGGTTGACACCAGGAAACATTAACGCCACTGCATCCTTGCTGCTTTCTCATGTGGAAGTCTGTTTAATGTGAAAACAAGGTGATATCTAATTAGCACACAGGTAAGGAATTAAGAAAATCTTTATTTAAGGGTGAAGATGTTTCTCACAAAATCGTTGCCCCAATGCATCATTGAAATTCAAGCTGGAAATATGATTTTAATATATCACTTGTACATTTTGTATTGCTCTTCTGGTGACAATGTAGTTTGTTTTTGTCAATTACCATTTTAATAATAGGGTAAAGAAAATTAAGTGGATTTTTGAAAGAAAACAATACTGTCAATATACTATTAAAACAAATTAAAATGGTAAAAGTTATTGTACTTTAAGTAAAAATAAAAGAGCCAAAATATCAATCCCAGTTTTGGATTACTTTAATTAACAAACAAAAAAATGCATATAGCAGAGGATAGTTTCAATCTGCCTACCTCTGGGTTATGGGCCCAGCATGCTTCCATTGCTGTACTCTGCTGCACATATAAGTGCAAGAGATCCTGAAGCACTCACTCATCATGGGAAAGTACCAATGTGTTTCTTCGTTGGTTGATAGAAGAAACATCTTACAAAAACTCTCTAGATTATTGACTTTTTTAAGTTTTTCTAGGAAACGTTTTAGATGAATGCTTATTAGCATTTGTCAGTATGTACTTTCAGAAAGTGTCTCTGTGGCGCAATCAGTTAGTATGTATGGCTACTAACCAAAAGGTTGGTGGTTCAATCCCACCCAGAGACCTAATTGACCTTGTTATCAGATTTTGGTGATCTTTAAGTAGACAAGTCAAAATTTCAAACACCCTGTTATGGTGTAGGGTACCTGGCCTTCTCTGATGTAATCAGAGTTAGATTTGATTCAGTGATTTTATAAAAACAGCTAGGAAGCACAATTTAGCAGTGGGTTGCAGAGAAAAGAAATATGCTGGCAGAAAAATCCAATTGAGTGATTAAACAGCTCTTTATTTTCTGGCTTTATTTTTATGCTAACAAATTTGTTCTCTGAAAAGTGTCCACAAAGCCAAGTCTCTGATTAACACCTTTGTAAGGATGGTTTTTCACCTATTACTAAATTAAACTTGCTTCATTGGAAAGGCAGCAAGATGCATCCTCATTTCAATGTCTACTGAAATAATACAGGTTGACACCAGGAAACATTAACGCCACTGCATCCTTGCTGCTTTCTCATGTGGAAGTCTGTTTAATGTGAAAACAAGGTGATATCTAATTAGCACACAGGTAAGGAATTAAGAAAATCTTTATTTAAGGGTGAAGATGTTTCTCACAAAATCGTTGCCCCAATGCATCATTGAAATTCAAGCTGGAAAGATGATTTTAATATATCACTTGTACATTTTGTATTGCTCTTCTGGTGACAATGTAGTTTGTTTTTGTCAATTACCATTTTAATAATAGGGTAAAGAAAATTAAGTGGATTTTTGAAAGAAAACAATACTGTCAATATACTATTAAAACAAATTAAAATGGTAAAAGTTATTGTACTTTAAGTAAAAATAAAAGAGCCAAAATATCAATCCCAGTTTTGGATTACTTTAATTAACAAACAAAAAAATGCATATAGCAGAGGATAGTTTCAATCTGCCTACCTCTGGGTTATGGGCCCAGCATGCTTCCATTGCTGTACTCTGCTGCACATATAAGTGCAAGAGATCCTGAAGCACTCACTCATCATTGGAAAGTACCAATGTGTTTCTTCGTTGGTTGATAGAAGAAACATCTTACAAAAACTCTCCAGATTATTGACTTTTTTAAGTTTTTCTAGGAAACGTTTTAGATGAATGCTTATTAGTATTTGTCAGTATGTACTTTTGGAAAGTGTCTCTGTGGCGCAATCAGTTAGTGTGTACGGCTATTAACCAAAAGGTTGGTGGTTCAATCCCACCCAGGGACGTAATTGACCTTGTATTCAGATTTTGGTGATCTTTAAGTAGACAAGTCAAATTTCATACCCCCTGTTATGGTGTAGGGTACCTGGCCTTCTCTGATGTAATCAGAGTTAGATTTGATTCAGTGATTTTATAAAAACAGCTAGGAAGCACAATTTAGCAGTGGGTTGCAGAGAAAAAGAAATATGCTGGCAAAAAAATCAAATTGCGTGATTAAACAGCTCTTCATTTTCTGGCTTTATTTTTATGCTAACAAATTTGTTCTCTGAAAAGTGTCCACAAAGCCAAGTCTCTGATTAACACCTTTGTAGGGATGGTTTTTCACCTATTACTAAATTAAACTTGCTTCATTGGAAAGGCAGCAAGATGCATCCTCATTTCAATGTCTACTGAAATAATACAGGTTGACACCAGGAAACATTAACGCCACTGCATCCTTGCTGCTTTCTCATGTGGAAGTCTGTTTAATGTGAAAACAAGGTGATATCTAATTAGCACACAGGTAAGGAATTAAGAAAATCTTTATTTAAGGGTGAAGATGTTTCTCACAAAATCGTTGCCCCAATGCATCATTGAAATTCAAGCTGGAAATATGATTTTAATATATCACTTGTACATTTTGTATTGCTCTTCTGGTGACAATGTAGTTTGTTTTTGTCAATTACCATTTTAATAATAGGGTAAAGAAAATTAAGTGGATTTTTGAAAGAAAACAATACTGTCAATATACTATTAAAACAAATTAAAATGGTAAAAGTTATTGTACTTTAAGTAAAAATAAAAGAGCCAAAATATCAATCCCAGTTTTGGATTACTTTAATTAACAAACAAAAAAATGCATATAGCAGAGGATAGTTTCAATCTGCCTACCTCTGGGTTATGGGCCCAGCATGCTTCCATTGCTGTACTCTGCTGCACATATAAGTGCAAGAGATCCTGAAGCACTCACTCATCATGGGAAAGTACCAATGTGTTTCTTCGTTGGTTGATAGAAGAAACATCTTACAAAAACTCTCCAGATTATTGACTTTTTTAAGTTTTTCTAGGAAACGTTTTAGATGAATGCTTATTAGCATTTGTCAGTATGTGCTTTTGGAAAGTGTCTCTGTGGCGCAATCAGTTAGTGTGTACGGCTATTAACCAAAAGGTTGGTGGTTCAATCCCACCCAGGGACGTAATTGACCTTGTATTCAGATTTTGGTGATCTTTAAGTAGACAAGTCAAATTTCATACCCCCTGTTATGGTGTAGGGTACCTGGCCTTCTCTGATGTAATCAGAGTTAGATTTGATTCAGTGATTTTATAAAAACAGCTAGGAAGCACAATTTAGCAGTGGGTTGCAGAGAAAAAGAAATATGCTGGCAAAAAAATCAAATTGCGTGATTAAACAGCTCTTCATTTTCTGGCTTTATTTTTATGCTAACAAATTTGTTCTCTGAAAAGTGTCCACAAAGCCAAGTCTCTGATTAACACCTTTGTAGGGATGGTTTTTCACCTATTACTAAAGTAAACTTGCTTCATTGGAAAGGCAGCAAGATGCATCCTCATTTCAATGTCTACTGAAATAATACAGGTTGACACCAGGAAACATTAACGCCACTGCATCCTTGCTGCTTTCTCATGTGGAAGTCTGTTTAATGTGAAAACAAGGTGATATCTAATTAGCACACAGGTAAGGAATTACGAAAATCTTTATTTAAGGGTGAAGATGTTTCTCACAAAATTGTTGCCCCAATGCATCATTGAAATTCAAGCTGGAAAGATGATTTTAATATATCACTTGTACATTTTGTATTGCTCTTCTGGTGACAATGTAGTTTGTTTTTGTCAATTACCATTTTAATAATAGGGTAAAGAAAATGAAGTGGATTTTTGAAAGAAAACAATACTGTCAATATACTATTCAAACAAATTAAAATGGTAAAAGTTATTGTACTTTAAGTAAAAATAAAAGAGACAAAATATCAATCCCAGTTTTGGATTACTTTAATTAACAAAAAAAAATGCATATAGCAGAGGATAGTTTCAATCTGCCTACCTCTGGGTTATGGGCCCAGCATGCTTCCATTGCAGTGCTCTGCTGCACATGTAAGTGCAAGAGATCCTGAAGCACTCACTCATCATGGGAATGTACCAATGTGTTTCTTCGTTGGTTGATGGAAGAAACATCTTACAAAAACTCTCCAGATTATTGACTTTTTTAAGTTTTTCTAGGAAACGTTTTAGATGAATGCTTATTAGCATTTGTCAGTATGTACTTTTGCAAAGTGTCTCTGTGGCGCAATCAGTTAGTATGTACGGCTATTAACCAAAAGGTTGGTGGTTCAATCCCACCCAGGGACGTAATTGACCTTGTTATCAGATTTTGGTGATCTTTAAGTAGACAAGTCAAAATTTCAAACCCCCTGTTATGGTGTAGGGTACCTGGCCTTCTCTGATGTAATCAGAGTTAGATTTGATTCAGTGATTTTATAAAAACAGCTAGGAAGCACAATTTAGCAGTGGGTTGCAGAGAAAAAAAATATGCTGGCAGAAAAATCCAATTGAGTGATTAAACAGCTCTTCATTTTCTGGCTTTATTTTTATGCTAACAAATTTGTTCTCTGAAAAGTGTCCACAAAGCCAAGTCTCTGATTAACACCTTTTTAAGGATGGTTTTTCACCTATTACTAAATTGCACCTCAATTATTTTCTTTACCCTATTATTAAAATGGTAATTGACAAAAACAAACTACATTGTCACCAGAAGAGCAATACAAAATGTACAAGTGATATATTAAAATCATATTTCCAGCTTGAATTTCAATGATGCATTGGGGCAACGATTTTGTGAGAAACATCTTCACCCTTAAATAAAGATTTTCTTAATTCCTTACCTGTGTGCTAATTAGATATCACCTTGTTTTCACATTAAACAGACTTCCACATGAGAAAGCAGCAAGGATGCAGTGGCATTAATGTTTCCTGGTGTCAACTTGCATTATTTCAGTAGACATTGAAATGAGGATGCATCTTGCTGCCTTTCCAATGAAGCAAGTTTAATTTAGTAATAGGTGAAAAACCATCCCTACAAAGGTGTTAATCAGAGACTTGGCTTTGTGGACACTTTTCAGAGAACAAATTTGTTAGCATAAAAATAAAGCCAGAAATGAAGAGCTGTTTAATCACTCAATTGGATTTTTAGAGCTACGCATTGGAAAATTCAGGGCTATACCGTGTAGATGAAGCACTAACAGGAGGTTTTAAAATTTTCATTCTAGTGTCCTTCGTTTGGGAGAAAAATGCAAAGGTACAAGACAGCTTTTCCTTGCCAATATCTCTCTTTTGCAAAGAGCTACGCATTGGAAAATTCAGGGCTATACCGTGTAGATGAAGAACTAACAGGAGGCTTTAAAATTTTCATTCTAGTGTCCTTCGTTTGGGAGAAAAATGCAACGGTACAAGACAGCTTTTCCTTGCCAATATCTCTCTTTTGCAAAGAGCTACGCATTGGAAAATTCAGGTCTATGTCGTGTAGATGATGGCCTAACAGGTGGCTTTAAAATTTTCTTTCTAGTGTCCTTCGTTTGGGAGAAAAATGCAAAGGTACAAGACAGCTTTTCCTTGCCAATATCTCTCTTTTGCAAAGAGCTACGCATTGGAACATTCAGGGCTATGTCGTGTAGATGATGGCCTAACAGGAGGCTTTAAAATTTTCTTTCTAGTGACCTTCGTTTGGGAGAAAAATGCAAAGGTACAAGACAGCTTTTCCTTGCCAATATCTCTCTTTTGCAAAGAGCTGCGCATTGGAAAATTCAGGACTATGTCGTGTAGATGATGACCTAACAGGATGCTTTAAAATTTTCTTTCTAGTGTCCTTCGTTTGGGAGAAAAATGCAAAGGTACAAGACAGCTTTTCCTTGCCAATATCTCTCTTTTGCAAAGAGCTGCGCATTGGAAAATTCAGGGCTATGTCGTGTAGATGATGGCCTAACAGGAGGCTTTACAATTTTCTTTCTAGTGTCTTTCGTTTGGGAGAAAAATGCAAAGGTACAAGACAGTTTTTCCTTGCCAATATCTCTCTTTTGCAAAGAGCTACACATTGGAAAATTAAGGGCTATGTCGTGTAGATGATGGCCTAACAGGAGGCTTTAAAATTATCTTTCTAGTGTCCTTCGTTTGGAAGAAAAATGCAAAGGTACAAGACAGCTTTTCCTTGCCAATATCTCTCTTTTGCAAAGAGCTACGCATTGGAAAATTCAGGGCTATGTCGTGTAGATGATGGCCTAACAGGAGGCTTTAAAATTATCTTTCTAGTGTCCTTCGTTTGGAAGAAAAATGCAAAGGTACAAGACAGCTTTTCCTTGCCAATATCTCTCTTTTGCAAAGAGCTACGCTTTGGAAAATTCAGGGCTATGTCGTGTAGATGATGGCCTAACAGGAGGCTTTAAAATTTTCTTTTTAGTGACCTTCGTTTGGGAGAAACATGCAAAGGTACAAGACAGCTTTTCCTTGCCAATATCTCTCTTTTGCAAAGAGCTGCGCATTGGAAAATTCAGGGCTATGTCGTGTAGATGATGGCCTAACAGGAGGCTTTAAAATTTTCTTTCTAGTGTCCTTAGTTTGGGAGAAAAATGCAAAGGTACAAGACAGCTTTTCCTTGCCAGTATCTCTCTTTTGCAAAGAGCTGCGCATTGGAAAATTCAGGGCTATGTCGTGTAGATGATGGCCTAACAGGAGGCTTTAAAATTATCTTTCTAGTGTCCTTCGTTTGGGAGAAAAATGCAAAGGTACAAGACAGCTTTTCCTTGCCAATATCTCTCTTTTGCAAAGAGCTACGCATTGGAAAATTCAGGGCTATGTCGTGTAGATGATGGCCTAACAGGAGGCTTTAAAATTTTCTTTCTAGTGTCCTTCGTTTGGGAGAAAAATGCAAAGGTACAAGACAGCTTTTCCTTGCCAATATCTCTCTTTTGCAAAGAGCTGCGCATTGGAAAATTCAGGGCTATGTCGTGTAGATGATGGCCTAACAGGAGGCTTTAAAATTTTCTTTCTAGTGACCTTCGTTTGGGAGAAAAATGCAAAGGTACAATACAGCTTTTCCTTGCCAATATCTCTCTTTTTTGCAAAGAGCTGCGCATTGGAAAATTCAGGACTATGTCGTGTAGATGATGGCCTAACAGGAGGCTTTAAAATTTTCTTTCTAGTGTCCTTCGTTTGGGAGAAAAATGCAAAGGTACAAGACAGCTTTTCCTTGCCAATATCTCTCTTTTGCAAAGAGCTGCGCATTGGAAAATTCAGGACTATGTCGTGTAGATGATGGCCTAACAGGAGGCTCTAAAATTTTCTTTCTAGTGTCCTTCGTTTGGGAGAAAAATGCAAAGGTACAAGACAGCTTTTCCTTGCCAATATCTCTCTTTTGCAAAGAGCTACGCATTGGAAAATTCAGCTAGCTGTTTTTATAAAATCACTGAATCAAATCTAACTCTGATTACATCAGAGAAGGCCAGGTACCCTACACCATAACAGGGGGTTTGAAATTTTGACTTGTCTACTTAAAGATCACCAAAATCTGATAACAAGGTCAATTAGGTCCCTGGGTGGGATTGAACCACCAACCTTTTGGTTAATAGCCGCACATACTAACTGATTGCGCCACAGAGACACTTTGCAAAAGTCCATACTGACAAAGGCTAATAAGCATTCATCTAAAACGTTTCCTAGAAAAACTTTAAAAAGTCAATAATCTGGAGAGTTTTTGTAAGATGTTTCTTCCATCAACCAACGAAGAAACACATTGGTACTTTCCCATGATGAGTGAGTGCTTCAGGATCTCTTGAACTTACATGTGCAGCAGAGTACTGCAATGGAAGCATGCTGGGCCCATAACCCAGAGGTAGGCAGATTGAAACTATCCTCTGCTATATGCATTTTTTTTTGTTAATTAAAGTAATCCAAAACTGGGATTGATATTTTGGCTCTTTTATTTTTACTTAAAGTACAATAACTTTTACCATTTTAATTTGTTTTAATAGTATATTGACAGTATTGTTTTCTTTCAAAAATCCACTTCATTTTCTTTACCCTATTATTAAAATGGTAATTGACAAAAACAAACTACATTGTCACCAGAAGAGCAATACAAAATGTACAAGTGATATATTAAAATCATCTTTCCAGCTTGAATTTCAATGATGCATTGGGTCAACAATTTTGTGAGAAACATCTTCACCCTTAAATAAAGATTTTCTTAATTCCTTACCTGTGTGCTAATTAGATATCACCTTGTTTTCACATTAAACAGACTTCCACATGAGAAAGCAGCAAGGATGCAGTGGCGTTAATGTTTCCTGGTGTCAACCTGTATTATTTCAGTAGACATTGAAATGAGGATACATCTTGCTGCCTTTCCAATGAAGCAAGTTTAATTTAGTAATAGGTGAAAAACCATCCCTACAAAGGTGTTAATCAGAGACTTGGCTTTGTGGACACTTTTCAGAGAACAAATTTGTTAGCATAAAAATAAAGCCAGAAAATGAAGAGCTGTTTAATCACGCAATTTGATTTTTTTGCCAGCATATTTCTTTTTCTCTGCAACCCACTGCTAAATTGTGCTTCCTAGATGTTTTTATAAAATCACTGAATCAAATCTAACTCTGATTACATCAGAGAAGGCCAGGTACCCTACACCATAACAGGGGGTATGAAATTTGACTTGTCTACTTAAAGATCACCAAAATCTGATAACAAGGTCAATTACGTCCCTGGGTGGGATTGAACCACCAACCTTTTGGTTAATAGCCGTACACACTAACTGATTGCGCCACAGAGACACTTTGCAAAACTACATACTGACAAATGCTAATAAGCATTCATCTAAAACGTTTCCTAGAAAAACTTTAAAAAGTCAATAATCTGGAGAGTTTTTGTAAGATGTTTCTTCTATCAACCAACGAAGAAACACATTGGTACTTTCCCATGATGAGTGAGTGCTTCAGGATCTCTTGCACTTACATGTGCAGCAGAGTACAGCAATGGAAGCATGCTGGGCCCATAACCCAGAGGTAGGCAGATTGAAACTATCCTCTGCTATATGCATTTTTTTGTTTGTTAATTAAAGTAATCCAAAACTGGGATTGATATTTTGGCTCTTTTATTTTTACTTAAAGTACAATAACTTTTACCATTTTAATTTGTTTTAATAGTATATTGACAGTATTGTTTTCTTTCAAAAATCCACTTAATTTTCTTTACCCTATTATTAAAATGGTAATTGACAAAAACAAACTACATTGTCACCAGAAGAGCAATACAAAATGTACAAGTGATATATTAAAATCATCTTTCCAGCTTGAATTTCAATGATGCATTGGGGCAACGATTTTGTGAGAAACATCTTCACCCTTAAATAAAGATTTTCTTAATTCCTTACCTGTGTGCTAATTAGATATCACCTTGTTTTCACATTAAACAGACTTCCACATGAGAAAGCAGCAAGGATGCAGTGGCGCTAATGTTACCTGGTGTCAACCTGTATTATTTCAGTAGACATTGAAATGAGGATGCATCTTGCTGCCTTTCCAATGAAGCAAGTTTAATTTAGTAATAGGTGAAAAACCATCCTTACAAAGGTGTTAATCAGAGACTTGGCTTTGTGGACACTTTTCAGAGAACAAATTTGTTAGCATAAAGATAAAGCCAGAAAATAAAGAGCTGTTTAATCACTCAATTGGATTTTTCTGCCAGCATATTTTTTTTCTCTGCAACCCACTGCTAAATTGTGCTTCCTAGCTGTTTTTATAAAATCACTGAATCAAATCTAACTCTGATTACATCAGAGAAGGCCAGGTACCCTACACCATAACAGGGGGTTTGAAATTTTGACTTGTCTACTTAAAGATCACCAAAATCTGATAACAAGGTCAATTAGGTCCCTGGGTGGGATTGAACCACCAACCTTTTGGTTAATAGCCGTACACACTAACTGATTGCGCCACAGAGACACTTTGCAAAAAGTCCATACTGACAAAGGCTAATAAGCATTCATCTAAAACGTTTCCTAGAAAAACTTTAAAAAGTCAATAATCTGGAGAGTTTTTGTAAGATGTTTCTTCCATCAACCAACGAAGAAACACATTGGTACTTTCCCATGATGAGTGAGTGCTTCAGGATCTCTTGAACTTACATGTGCAGCAGAGTACTGCAATGGAAGCATGCTGGGCTCATAACCGAGAGGTAGGCAGATTGAAACTATCCTCTGCTATATGCATTTTTTTTTTGTTAATTAAAGTAATCCAAAACTGGGATTGATATTTTGTCTCTTTTATTTTTACTTAAAGTACAATAACTTTTACCATTTTAATTTGTTTTAATAGTATATTGACAGTATTGTTTTCTTTCAAAAATCCACTTCATTTTCTTTACCCTATTATTAAAATGGTAATTGACAAAAACAAACTACATTGTCACCAGAAGAGCAATACAAAATGTACAAGTGATATATTAAAATCATCTTTCCAGCTTGAATTTCAATGTTGCATTGGGTCAACAATTTTGTGAGAAACATCTTCACCCTTAAATAAAGATTTTCTTAATTCCTTACCTGTGTGCTAATTAGATATCACCTTGTTTTCACATTAAACAGACTTCCACATGAGAAAGCAGCAAGGATGCAGTGGCGTTAATGTTTCCTGGTGTCAACCTGTATTATTTCAGTAGACATTGAAATGAGGATACATCTTGCTGCCTTTCCAATGAAGCAAGTTTAATTTAGTAATAGGTGAAAAACCATCCCTACAAAGGTGTTAATCAGAGACTTGGCTTTGTGGACACTTTTCAGAGAACAAATTTGTTAGCATAAAAATAAAGCCAGAAAATGAAGAGCTGTTTAATCACGCAATTTGATTTTTTTGCCAGCATATTTCTTTTTCTCTGCAACCCACTGCTAAATTGTGCTTCCTAGATGTTTTTATAAAATCACTGAATCAAATCTAACTCTGATTACATCAGAGAAGGCCAGGTACCCTACACCATAACAGGGGGTATGAAATTTGACTTGTCTACTTAAAGATCACCAAAATCTGATAACAAGGTCAATTACGTCCCTGGGTGGGATTGAACCACCAACCTTTTGGTTAATAGCCGTACATACTAACTGATTGCGCCACAGAGACACTTTGCAAAAGTACATACTGACAAATGCTAATAAGCATTCATCTAAAACGTTTCCTAGAAAAACTTAAAAAAGTCAATAATCTGGAGAGTTTTTGTAAGATGTTTCTTCTATCAACCAACGAAGAAACACATTGGTACTTTCCCATGATGAGTGAGTGCTTCAGGATCTCTTGCACTTACATGTGCAGCAGAGTACAGCAATGGAAGCATGCTGGGCCCATAACCCAGAGGTAGGCAGGTTGAAACTATCCTCTGCTATATGCATTTTTTTGTTTGTTAATTAAAGTAATCCAAAACTGGGATTGATATTTTGGCTCTTTTATTTTTACTTAAAGTACAATAACTTTTACCATTTTAATTTGTTTTAATAGTATATTGACAGTATTGTTTTCTTTCAAAAATCCACTTAATTTTCTTTACCCTATTATTAAAATGGTAATTGACAAAAACAAACTACATTGTCACCAGAAGAGCAATACAAAATGTACAAGTGATATATTAAAATCATATTTCCAGCTTGAATTTCAATGATGCATTGTGGCAACGATTTTGTGAGAAACATCTTCACCCTTAAATAAAGATTTTCTTAATTCCTTACCTGTGTGCTAATTAGATATCACCTTGTTTTCATATAAAACAGACTTCCACATGAGAAAGCAGCAAGGATGCAGTTTCGTTAATGTTTCCTGGTGTCAACTTGTATTATTTTAGTAGACATTGAAATGAGGATGCATCTTGCTGCCTTTCCAATGAAGCAAGTTTAATTTAGTAATAGGTGAAAAACCATCCTTACAAAGGTGTTAATCAGAGACTTGGCTTTGTGGACACTTTTCAGAGAACAAATTTGTTAGCATAAAAATAAAGCCAGAAAATGAAGAGCTGTTTAATCACTCAATTGGATTTTTCTGCCAGCATATTTTTTTTCTCTGCAACCCACTGCTAAATTGTGCTTCCTAGCTGTTTTTATAAAATCACTGAATCAAATCTAACTCTGATTACATCAGAGAAGGCCAGGTACCCTACACCATAACAGGGGGTTTGAAATTTTGACTTGTCTACTTAAAGATCACCAAAATCTGATAACAAGGTCAATTAGGTCCCTGGATGGGATTGAACCACCAACCTTATGGTTAATAGCCGTACATACTAACTGATTGCGCCACAGAGACACTTTGCGAAAGTCCATACTGACAAAGGCTAATAAGCATTCATCTAAAACGTTTCCTAGAAAAACTTTAAAAAGTCAATAATCTGGAGAGTTTTTGTAAGATGTTTCTTCCATCAACCAACGAAGAAACACATTGGTACTTTCCCATGATGAGTGAGTGCTTCAGGATCTCTTGAACTTACATGTGCAGCAGAGTACTGCAATGGAAGCATGCTGGGCCCATAACCCAGAGGTAGGCAGATTGAAACTATCCTCTGCTATATGCATTTTTTTTTTGTTAATTAAAGTAATCCAAAACTGGGATTGATATTTTGTCTCTTTTATTTTTACTTAAAGTACAATAACTTTTACCATTTTAATTTGTTTTAATAGTATATTGACAGTATTGTTTTCTTTCAAAAATCCACTTCATTTTCTTTACCCTATTATTAAAATGGTAATTGACAAAAACAAACTACATTGTCACCAGAAGAGCAATACAAAATGTACAAGTGATATATTAAAATCATCTTTCCAGCTTGAATTTCAACGATGCATTGGGTCAACAATTTTGTGAGAAACATCTTCACCCTTAAATAAAGATTTTCTTAATTCCTTACCTGTGTGCTAATTAGATATCACCTTGTTTTCACATTAAACAGACTTCCACATGAGAAAGCAGCAAGGATGCAGTGGCGTTAATGTTTCCTGGTGTCAACCTGTATTATTTCAGTAGACATTGAAATGAGGATACATCTTGCTGCCTTTCCAATGAAGCAAGTTTAATTTAGTAATAGGTGAAAAACCATCCCTACAAAGGTGTTAATCAGAGACTTGGCTTTGTGGACACTTTTCAGAGAACAAATTTGTTAGCATAAAAATAAAGCCAGAAAATGAAGAGCTGTTTAATCACGCAATTTGATTTTTTTGCCAGCATATTTCTTTTTCTCTGCAACCCACTGCTAAATTGTGCTTCCTAGATGTTTTTATAAAATCACTGAATCAAATCTAACTCTGATTACATCAGAGAAGGCCAGGTACCCTACACCATAACAGGGGGTATGAAATTTGACTTGTCTACTTAAAGATCACCAAAATCTGATAACAAGGTCAATTACGTCCCTGGGTGGGATTGAACCACCAACCTTTTGGTTAATAGCCGTACACACTAACTGATTGCGCCACAGAGACACTTTGCAAAACTACATACTGACAAATGCTAATAAGCATTCATCTAAAACGTTTCCTAGAAAAACTTTAAAAAGTCAATAATCTGGAGAGTTTTTGTAAGATGTTTCTTCTATCAACCAACGAAGAAACACATTGGTACTTTCCCATGATGAGTGAGTGCTTCAGGATCTCTTGCACTTACATGTGCAGCAGAGTACAGCAATGGAAGCATGCTGGGCCCATTACCCAGAGGTAGGCAGATTGAAACTATCCTCTGCTATATGCATTTTTTTGTTTGTTAATTAAAGTAATCCAAAACTGGGATTGATATTTTGGCTCTTTTATTTTTACTTAAAGTACAATAACTTTTACCATTTTAATTTGTTTTAATAGTATATTGACAGTATTGTTTTCTTTCAAAAATCCACTTAATTTTCTTTACCCTATTATTAAAATGGTAATTGACAAAAACAAACTACATTGTCACCAGAAGAGCAATACAAAATGTACAAGTGATATATTAAAATCATCTTTCCAGCTTGAATTTCAATGATGCATTGGGGCAACGATTTTGTGAGAAACATCTTCACCCTTAAATAAAGATTTTCTTAATTCCTTACCTGTGTGCTAATTAGATATCACCTTGTTTTCACATTAAACAGACTTCCACATGAGAAAGCAGCAAGGATGCAGTGGCGTTAATGTTTCCTGGTGTCAACCTGTATTATTTCAGTAGACATTGAAATGAGGATGCATCTTGCTGCCTTTCCAATGAAGCAAGTTTAATTTAGTAATAGGTGAAAAACCATCCTTACAAAGGTGTTAATCAGAGACTTGGCTTTGTGGACACTTTTCAGAGAACAAATTTGTTAGCATAAAAATAAAGCCAGAAAATAAAGAGCTGTTTAATCACTCAATTGGATTTTTCTGCCAGCATATTTTTTTTCTCTGCAACCCACTGCTAAATTGTGCTTCCTAGCTGTTTTTATAAAATCACTGAATCAAATCTAACTCTGATTACATCAGAGAAGGCCAGGTACCCTACACCATAACAGGGGGTTTGAAATTTTGACTTGTCTACTTAAAGATCACCAAAATCTGATAACAAGGTCAATTAGGTCCCTGGGTGGGATTGAACCACCAACCTTTTGGTTAATAGCCGTACACACTAACTGATTGCGCCACAGAGACACTTTGCAAAAAGTCCATACTGACAAAGGCTAATAAGCATTCATCTAAAACGTTTCCTAGAAAAACTTTAAAAAGTCAATAATCTGGAGAGTTTTTGTAAGATGTTTCTTCCATCAACCAACGAAGAAACACATTGGTACTTTCCCATGATGAGTGAGTGCTTCAGGATCTCTTGAACTTACATGTGCAGCAGAGTACTGCAATGGAAGCATGCTGGGCTCAT